>NC_067399.1:142745443-142922943 GCF_016432865.1 Antechinus flavipes
CCCTTTCTTTCCCTGTCCAGTGATTACTGAGATAGAGGACCAGATACTTTTTTTTAATACTCTTGACCTCTCAATTCTCACCAAAGGTAGTATTATGCATAAGGGATAAAGTAATTTCTACTACCTTCAAGGTCTAAGACATCAAGGACCCTATGGATGTATTCCAATGAATTAATAGCAGAGAAAAGTCATCCCTACTCATCAGAACTACCATGTACTATCAGTTCTGCACAAGTACACCCATGATTTGCAACAGAACTCAATTCTCCTCTCCTTCCCACAACATTACTATAGAAAACTAAATAGAAGCTTACTCTTGCAAGAATGCAGCATGGCAAAGTTCTGTGCTGCAATAGAGATTAACTAGAGAACTGAGGAACAGAGAAGTGGAACAGAATGTAAGCATGTGTGTAATGTTCCAATCAATGTTTAGGTAAGGGGAAAAGCCACTTGGGCAGAGATGGAGGCCAATGTAGCATAAATTCCACACCACAGGAGGAGACTAAGAGAGCTTAGAGAGCCAGCCTCTAAGGAAAGTAACATTAAAAGGGAAAGAGTCAGAAAATTGAATTTTTTAAGACTGAAATTACCAAAAATCTCAGAATGAAAAAAAATTCAGTTAAAAACTCTGAACATAAGCAACTAAACCAACAGAGAAGATATTAATAATAGAAGAGACTGGAAAATGAATGGATGCCCATCAATTGGAGAATGGTTGGGTAAATTGTGTTATATGATGTTATGGAATATTTTTGTTCTGTAAGAAATGACCAGCAGGATGAATACAGAGAGGCTTGGCAAGACTTACATGAACTGATGCTAAGTGAAATGAGCAGAATCAGGAGATCATTATATACTTCAACAACGATACTATATGAGGATGTATTCTGATGGAAGTGGATTTCTTTGACAAAGAGAAAATCTAACTCAGTTTCAATTGATCAAGGATAGACAGAAGCAACTACACCCAAAGAAAGAACACTGGGAAATGAATGTAAACTGCTTGCATTTTTGTCTTTCTTCCTGGGTTATTTTTACTTTCTGAATCCAATACTTCTGATGCAACAAGAGAACTGTTCGATTCTGCATACATATATTGTATCTAGGATATACTGTGACATATTTAACATGTATAGGACTGCTTGCCATCTGGGGGAGGGGGTGGAGGGAGGAAGGGGAAAAAGTAAGAACAGAAGTTAGTGCAAGGGATAATGTTGTAAAAAAAAAAAAAATTACCCAAGTATGGGCTCTGTCAATAAAAAGTTATTAAAAAAAAAAAAGAAATGACCAGCAGGATGAATACAGAGGCTTAGAGAGACTTACATGAACTGATGCTGAGTGAAATGGGCAGAACCAGGAGATCATTATATACTTCAACAATGATACTGTATGAGGATATAGTCTGAAGGAAGTGGATTTCTTCGACAAAGAGAAGATCTAACTCAATTCCAATTGATCAGTGATGGACAGAAGCAGCTACACCCAGAGATGGAACACTGGGAAATGAGTGTAAACTGTTTGAATTTTTGTTTTTCTTCCCAGGTTATTTTTACCTTCTGAATCTAATTCTCCCTGTACAACAAGAGAACTGTTCCATTCTGCACACATATATTGTATCTAGGATATAATATTTAACATGTGTAAGACTGCTTGCCATCTAGGGGAGAGGGCGGAGGAAGGGAAGGAAAAAGTCAGAGCAAAAGTGAATGCAAGGGATAATGTTGTAAAAAATTATGCAGGCATATGTTCTGTCAGTAAAAAGTTATAATAAAAAAAGAAAAAATCCAAAAAAATTTTAGGTAAATATTTATGCTGCAAAAAAAAAAAAAAAAGAGGTATTCAAGTTAGCAAAATGACTCCATTTACTTCTGGATAAATATTGCAAGACAAGGAAAATGAATCAATATCCTATGAGGCACAAGATCTTATGAATTCCCAAAAGATCATGGAACCACAGTAGGATATTCCTGAATAGTTTAAGAAAATTAATATTGTGAAATCAGAATTTATGGCCTGAACAACAGAAATAATTAGTATAGTCTGCAATTTTTGAATCCACAACAGCAAAACTCATCAAAGAAAGAAAAGGGAGAAAGAATATTTAATAGTGAATGCACATACATATAAGTAAAGGATGATATTTAACAATAGCAATAAGTAATAACTTTCAAAGAAAACATGATCTCAATACAAGTAAAACATACTGGTTGTAAGACAGGATGTTTAAAGACAACTTTTAAGTATTAAAGGATGAAAAAAGGAGGGGGGGGAAAGAGTAAAGTAAAAAATGTGCAGCAGAGGACAAAAAAGACCCACACAGAAGCAAAGAAGAAGAAGAAGAAGAAGAAGAAGAAGAAGAAGAAGAAGAAGAAGAAGAAGAAGAAGAAGAAGAAGAAGACAATTCTGAACACAATACATAGTATTTATTAAATAGGCTATCTTGAAATGGAAATTTATTGTTTTATATACTTTGAATCTTCTCACATTATTCTGTGCATGTGGCAATGTTTTTTTTCTTTCCTATTTTGTATTTAAGTTTTAAATTTTTAAAAAGGGAGGAAAGAATTACATATATATGTAAAATATCAGGAGACATAACAAATTTTTAAAAATCTTGAACACACATTTTTTTCTCCTTTTCCTTTTTAAAATAGTATTTTATTTTTCCAAATACACATAAGAAAGTTTTCAACATTCATTTTTGTAAGACTTTCTATTCCAAATTTTTCTTCCTCCCTCTCTTACCTCCCCTCTTCCCAAAACAGCAAGCAAGCTGATATAGGTTAACTATATAATTCTTTTAAACATATTTCTCTATTTGTCATGTTAGGCAAGAAAAATCAGACCAAAAGGGAAAAAAAATCATGAGAAACAAACAAACAAAATGGTGACAATACTATGCTTCAATCCACATTCAGTGTCCATAGTTCTCTTTCTCAATGCAAATGGCATTTTTCATGCCTCAACTATTAGAATTGCCTTGAATCACTGCATTGTTGAGAAGAACCAAGTCCATCTGTTAATCATCATATAATCTTGCTATGCATACAATGTTCTCCTGTTCACTTCACTCAGAATCAATTCATGAAAGTCTTTCCAGGCTTTTCTGAAATCATCCTGCTTATCATTTCTGATAGAACAATAATATTCCATTTCATTCATATATCATAATTTATTAAACCATTGTCCAACTGGTGGGCATCCACTCAATTTCCAATTCCCTGCTCCTACAAACATTTTTGCACATGTGAGTTCCTTTCCCTTTTTTATGATTTATTTGGGATGAAGACCCACTAGTGAGACTTCTGGGTCAAAAGATATGCATAGTTTTATAATTCTTTGGGCATATGAACACTCATAACGTAAGAAACAATACAAGAAAACTGTTCAGAACTTTTGAATGGAAAAAAAAGCCAACCCCAAAGAACCAAAAGACTACACAGATTGCCTCCAGGGATGGGCTAGGAAGGAAACTACTACAAACTTCAAAATGTAACTGAACAATTCCTATGACAAACAAGTTCTCCAAGTACCGAAAAGAAAGAACTTCAAATACAAAGGAAAGGAAATTTGAAAAATATAAAATCATTCTGCAAGCATCCAAAATTGTGGGAGGGAATGGAATTATGTGTTCTGAAGATCAAAGGATTCATCCCAATGGGACATGTTTGAATCTAAGCCATTCATGAAAAAAAGATGAGCGATTGAAAAAAAAAAAGCATTCAAAATATTCCTAGGAAGAAAGCCAGAAGAGAAGAAATTATTTGCTTTTCAAACACTCTAGACAATAGAAGTACAAAAAAGATAAACAAATATAGCAACCAAGGAGGCATAGATAAGAAAATAAATTACCTCAGCAGGAAAAAAAAAGATAAAGGATTAACATCAACAACAAAATATCAACTGAGAAATCATTAAAAGACTTACTTCTAAAAGCACCCAAGGAGATGAGTGAAAGCAGAAGTCAAATATTAGTGAGGATAATGAAATAGGCCTGAAACATCATGAGCTAAGCTCCACAACACTTTGTCTACACTTAAATCAAGGTTTTGGGGGCTAAATTGCAGAATGAGAAAGCACATAAAAGAGGGAGAGGAGAATATGTGAGATACCCATATCAAATCAAAGGTTAATGGTGAAAGGCAAGTAAAACTTATAGTTTCTCAATAAGAAGTGAATCTACAATGGAATGGTGAGAAGGCAAAAGAAGGGACTAAAATGCAGTTTGAATTTTATAACAGATAGAGTGTAAGACTGGGGGTTAGGAAAACCTGAGTTTAAATCCAGACTCAGACATTTACTAATTGTGTGACTCTGGGAAAAATCACATAACTCTGTATGTCACTGAGAGAAATAATTATCAAATAACAAATTATTGGAAAGATTCCTTTCCCAAAAGTTTGCCTCATGCCGACTATCTTATCCAAGTAAAGTTGTTGTCTCACCCAACTAGAAAACCTTACAAAGAATTTAATGTAAGGTGAATTCTGGTCCATTGTGTCCCTCTCAGGTAGAGAGTAGATCCTTTGTCTAGATTGTCCAAATTTGAGTGTGATTTGGAAATAAATGAGTGATCAAAGTCATAACCTCCAGCCCCTCATTAGAATAGTTCCACTTCTCATTAAAATATTCATTCTCTCTTATTACTTATTAACCAATCAGAGCCAATTGCCACCCTTAGGAACACTCATTCTTCCAAGGGCATATAAATATTAAGTGGGTTCTGTGAGGACTCTTTGGCATTCAAGAGGATCACTAACTCCTTTTGTTAATTATATACTAACATGATTAATTAAATGATTAATTATCCAGAAACTATGTCTTTCAAACTTTTTATACATCCCATTTCAGTTTCCTCATTTATAAGACAATCTGGATAAGCAAATGGCAAAACCACCCCAGTGTCCTTGCCAGGAAAATCCCAAATAAGGTCACAAAGAGTCAGAAATTACTGAACAATAACTATCTTGTTTCAATGGCAGGAAAAGAGCCTGCTGAAGTATGTTTACATGGGAAAGAGATATTCTAAAGCAGTGCAATATGGAAATATAATAGCCTAAAAAGAATATTCATCTGGCTTCCAGCAAAGGGGAATAATAGCTCTCAGAAGAGTAGAAGGGTATCAATTCAAAAAGGAGATTGGACAGGGATGGGACACAATAATACGGAGGACACAGGGTAGTAATGAATTAAACAGAAATTCAGGAAATTTTTTTCCCCTATGGAACAAAAGTCTCTATCACCTCTTGGGACTGGTATTTCTAGGAGTGAAGCACAATAGAAAAATGGGGCTAGAGGACAAAATCTACAAGAAAATAAAAGAAGGTTAAAAGGTAGATCTCAAAAGAAATTTCATAGAAGCTTTAATTCCATGAGGAATACAAAGACTAAAAAGGCAAAAAAGAGGATAGTAAGAGAAAATGCAGAAAAATAGAAATCTTACCCTCATAACTTTAAATGTGAATGGATTAAACAATCCAATCCAACAAAATGAAAAAGTGACAGCTTGGAGAAAAAAAAAAAACTCACATTGATTTGCTTACAAGAAACGTTTTAAAAACAAAGATATTCACAGAACAAAAATGAAGGTTTGGAATAGATTTTTTATGCAGCAGAGAAATCCTAAAAAGCAGAAGTTGCAATCATGCTGTTAGACAAAACAAAAGCAAAAATTTACCACATAAAAAGATAAAGAAAACTACATTATACAGAAAGGAATCATAAATAACAAACCAATATCATTATTAAATTTAGCTTTTCCAATTATCTTAGGATCTAAATTCATAAAAATAATAATTAACTTAATTATAGAGACAGTAATATGATTGTGGCAGAGGAAATTTAATGTTCCACTCTCAATTATAAACTAATTTTATAAGAAGATAAGTAAAAATGAAGATAGAAAATTGAATAAATTGCTGGAGAAATTAAAGCGTCTTCTAAATGGTACTACTAAAGGACATGCATATTTTTCAGCACAATGTGAAGCCTTAACAAAAATTAATCCCATGTTTGTTCATAAAGATTCTGAAAAAAAATAAAAAGTGTAAAAAGCAGATATATACATTTTAAATAATCTAATATGAGTAAAAGAAATAGAGCTGAATTTTAAGGAAGTGGGGTGGGATGGGGAGGGAGAAAGGGGGGAACTCCTGGTTCTGATAGATTCACATAAGTCTATCAAATGTTTAATTAATACCAATGTAAGACAAATTATTCCCAAAAATTAAGAAAGAAATATCTTTTTTTTATGATACAATCCAGTCCTAGTTCTTAAACCAGAGAAGGATAAAAAGACAGAAGAACAATAGTGCCATGTTATTAATGAATAGATTCAAAAATTTTAAACAAAATCTTATCAAATTATAGCAATTTATCCAATAAAGTGTTCATTTTGACCTAGTTATACCAGGGATACAAGGCTGGTTTAAAATTAGGAAAACAATGAACATATTTAAGCATATTACAAAGAAAAACATCCAAAACTAAATGATTATCTCAATAGATTTAACAATGACCTTTTACAACATATAAGTTATTTTTGCTAAAACCCCAACAAAGTATGAGCATTAGAAATTAGGCAAGGACCCACACTTAACACCACATACCAAGATAAGATCAAAATGGGTCCATGACCTAGGCATAAAGAACGAGATTATAAATAAATTAGAGGAACATAGGATAGTTTATCTCTCAGACTTGTGGAGGAGAAAGAAATTTGTGACCAAAGATGAACTAGAGACCATTACCAATCACAAAATAGAAAATTTTGATTATATCAAATTAAAAAGCCTTTGTACAAACAGAACGAATGCAAACAAGATTAGTAGGGAAGTAACTAACTGGAAAACATCTTTACAATTAAAGGTTCTGATAAAGGCCTCATTTCCAAAATATATAGAGAACTGACTCAAATTTATAAAAAATCAAGCCATTCTCCAATTGATAAATGGTCAAAGGATATGAACAGACAATTTTCAGATGAAGAAATTGAAACTATTACCACTCACATGAAAGAGTGTTCCAAATCACTATTGATCAGAGAAATGCAAATTAAGACAACTCTGAGATATCACTACACTCCTGTCAGATTGGCTAAGATGACAGGAAAAAACAATGATGAATGTTGGAGGGGATGCGGGAAAACGGGGACATTGATGCATTGTTGGTGGAGTTGTGAACGAATCCAGCCATTCTGGAGAGCGATCTGGAATTATGCCCAAAAAGTTATCAAACTGTGCATACCCTTTGATCCAACAGTGTTTCTATTGGGCTTATACCCCAAAGAGATACTAAAAAAGGGAAGGGGACCTGTATGTGCCAAAATGTTTGTAGCAGCCCTGTTTGTAGTGGCTAGAAACTGGAAAATGAATGGATGCCCATCAATTGGAGAATGGCTGGGTAAATTGTGGTATATGAATGTTATGGAATATTATTGCTCTGTAAGGAATGACCAGCAGGATGAATACAGAGAGGCTTGGAGAGACCTACAAGGACTGATGCTAAGTGAGATGAGCAGAACCAGGAGATCATTATACACTTCGACAACGATATTGTATGAGGATGTATTCTGATGGAAGTGGATTTCTCTGACAAAGAGACTTAACTGAGTTTCATTGGAGAAATGATGGACAGAAACAGCTACACCCAAAGAAGGAATACTGGGAAATGAATGTGAACTATTTGCATTTCTGATTTTCTTCCCGAGTTATTTTTACCTTCTGAATCCAATTCTCCCTGTGCAACAAGAGAACTGTTTGGTTCTGCAAATATGTATTGTATCTAGGATATACTGCAACATGTTTAGCATATATAGGACTGCTTGCCATCCTGGGGGGGGGGGGAGGAGGGAGGGAGGGGAAAAAACGAAACATAAGTGATTGCAAGGGATAATGTCATGTAGAAATTATCCTGGCATGGATTCTGTCAATGCGAAGTTATTATTAAATAAAATAAAATTTATTATAAAAAAAAAAAAAGATTAAATAAAGGACACTGCATTTTCCCTTGTATAAAATCAATTTATAAACAAGTCTAAGATTAACCTAATTAACATTATGCCCTAACCAAAGAAGTCTTACAACATTATAATGGCTTTCTTTTCCATGCAGAAGGTGTCCTATTAAAAATGTAAAGACATACTTTGTGTTGATTGCAGGAAACTTCTCCACATTAAGTCATTGCTCAGCTGAACATGCATGATTTGTATAATTATGAAGCTTGCTTTTTTTATTTATGAAGTATCACATTAAATTTTAAGCCAAAAAAAAAAAAAAAAAAAAACAAAGTATGAGCATTGAAAGATTTTTAAAATATAATTAAAAAGTATCTATCCAAACTCACAAATAAGCAATGTATGCAATAGGAACACATTTTCTCAATAAATACAGCACCAAAACAAAGATGAGCATTCTCCCTACTATTACTTTATGTAGTCCTAGAATTGCTAGCAATAACAATAAAACAAGAGAAGTTAAAAATGTAAAGAAAAGAAATGATAAAACTATCCCTTTTTTTCCTTGTGACATAATGGATTATTTAGATCATCCTAGTTAATCAGCAAAAATAATCATTGAGAAAATTAATAGCTTTAGCAAAGTTGCAGACAAAATAAACCCTCAAAAATTAACAGCATTTCTATATAATGACAAAATATGAGGTAACAGCAGAAAAGGAAATTTCATTCAAAATAATTACAAAAGACATAAAATGTTTGGTTGTTAAGCTACCAACTTGTTGGAGTCCAGCTCTAATGAATATTGAGAGTGTGGTTATGAATTTAAAATGCACGAGCCAGGTGGAAATCTATCAAGCAGTTTTCATTTATTAATCTGAGAACCAGAGTTTATATACACTTTAAACTAGTGTTGCATTAACACCAGCTACCTCCAGGTGGCATTATGTACGTTCCAGGATTAATGTATAGCCCATACGTCAACATTTCCATTTGACATTAACTAACAATAACAATGTTATTGTTATCATAACAGTCATAAATAACTAACAATAAAAAGTGTTTATCATAACAGAGTTGTAAACAGCAGTGACTGACAATAACAATGTATTTATCAGATTGTAAATAGCATAATTGTGTTGCCTTATTCCTGTTACATGCATTCTTCATCAAGATCATACTAAATTTATTTTGAGCATATCTTTCATTCATTATGAACTGCGTGCCCTTACAGAAAGCAGGTCTCAAGTAATACCTGGACCAGACTCTTCCTGTACATGGACTTTTTCAATACTGGTCCTCTACACCAAATCACTCAAAAAACTTTTATAGATTCAATTACAAAGTGCTCCCTAAAGAAATAAAGAATAACTTGAATAGTTGGAGGAGTATTCAATGCTCATGGTTGGACTGTGTCAATTTAATAAAAATTAGTATATTCGTAAAGTTAAATTATAGTTTGAATGCTATATCAATCAAATTATCAAAGACATACTTTACAAAATTCAATAAAATAATAAAATTCACTTTGTGGCCAATAATCAACTCCTGAGGTTCCAGGAAGTAGAATTGTGAGGAGAGAAGGGAGGAAGAATAGATAATTTTCCAAAAGAAAGAAAACATAAACAAGCATTCCAGATATAGACTTGTCTATGAGACCATGACCTTATGGGGAAAAAATATTTCCCCTCCAACCCTGGAGCTCAGAAACACCCTTACATTTCAAGATCAGTAGAAAAAATAAGTCTGAGGGGAAGGAATATCCACCAATTTAGAGAAACCTCATGGCTATCAGGATACTTATAGCTGCTTTAAGTGGTGAGTGAGAATGCCTCCATCATATCTGTCATCAATGGAGTGCTACATATTTGTTCTCTTTATATTAATTCTGCAACTAATTAGGTATGCACTTGTCTACTCTGTTAGAATATAAGTTTCTTGTGAAAAAGGATTGTTTCATTCCAGCATCGTGCCTGGTAAAAAATAGGTACTTAATAAATGTTCATGATTGATAGTCTAAGTACATTGTCCTGATATCCCCTTGTCTCCCCCCCAAATATTATGAGCACCAGAGGAAGTCCTCAAGCACATTAGTAGGTAAGATAGGTCTTCTATTGAGCATTTATTGAAGAATGTGGACAAGGATCATGCAGAATATAAAGGCATAGGTGAGTTACAATCTATACCAAAGAAGAATATCCACTTTGAAGTAATCTGTAAATCATAAAAGTTTGAAAACATCAAAAGTCATAGAAATATTGAAGGATATTTAGACAGTCTCAAATTAAATAGCCCTCAAACTTCCTAAACTGCTCTATATTAAAGTTCCCTCAAAGGTAATTCTAGTCTTCTAGTTTTCCCTGGCTAAATGCTTCCTTTGAAGTCTCGCTCAATATCTTTTCAGAATACACTCAAGATGACTCTTGATTAGCTTCCTTGGGCTGTCTGGACTGAAGTCCTTAGTTCATTCTTTAAATTCCAGGCTTATGCTTAACTAATCAGTTAACTTTCAACTGTAATGGTTGACTTGTGGTAAGCCAATAATAGCACAGCAAAATGTCTTAGCTAAGTATATTTCTAATTTTTCCTAACACCAATGTTGGGAAATACATACACATAAATAATTTTCTCCGTATCTCTCTTTCTCTCTCTCTTTCCCTCCCTCTTACACACACACACACACACACACACACACACACACACACACAAAATTCTAAAGTTTACAAAATAGTTTCCTCACAACCACCTTATGAGGAAGATACAAGTGTTTTTGTCCCCATTTTATAGATGGGGTAAGTAAAGCACAAAGAAGTTAAATATTTTGAGAAAGTTTTATAGCTAGAAAATGCAAGATTCCAAAACTAACTGCAAACCAATACCACACCACTTCTCAATAGTGATCATTACCTAATTTCCAGAATTTGTTAAAAAAAAAATCCATTTGGAAAAACAAAAGCTCTAGGATACTAAGAGAAATACTGAAAAAAGGTAAAAATGAAGAAAAATGTGCACTTTCGGACTTCAAATTAAATCATAAAGTAGTATTCCTCAAAACCATTTGGTATTAGTTTAAAATGGACAAATAGATCATAGAATAGATTATAAAAGGAAAAACCATAAATAATGGAATTCAATAACTCAGAGTTCAATAATACCTCTAAATATAAATTGCTATAAGAACTCTATTTAGAACTGTTGGGAAAACTGGAAAGCATCCTGGCAGAAATTGAATTTAGACTAATGCTTTATAGAATTTTCTACAATAAGTTTAAAATGGACCTTAATAATAAATTAAGATTAAAGGTCTCAATTTTCAGAGGATGAAATTGAAACTATTACCACTTATATGAAAGAGTGTTCCAAATCATTATTGATCAGAGAAATGCAAATTAAGACAACTCTGTGAGATACCACTACACACCTGTCAGATTGGCTAAGATGACAGGAAAAAATCATGAGGAATGTTGGAGGGGATGCGGGAAAACTGGGACACTAATGCATTGTTGGTGGAGTTGTGAACGAATCCAACCATTCTGGAGAGCAATCTGGAATTATGCCCAAAAATTATCAAATTGTGCATACCCTTTGATCCAGCAGTGTTTCTATTGGGCTTATATCCCAAAGAAATACTAAAGAAGGGAAAGGAACCTGTATATGCCAAAATGTTTGTAGCAGCCCTATTTGTAGTGGCTAGAAACTGGAAAATGAATGGATGCCCATCAATTGGAGAATGGCTGGGTAAATTGTGGTATATGAATGTTACGGAATATTATTGTTCTGTAAGAAATGACCAGCAGGATGAATACAGAGAGGACTGGCGAGACTTACATGAACTGATGCTAAGTGAAATGAGCAGAACCAGGAGATTATACACTTCGACAACGATATTGTATGAGGACATATTTTGATGGAAGTGGATTTCTTTGACAAAGAGACCTAACTGAGTTTCAATTGATAAATGATGGACAAAAGCAGCTACACCCAAAGAAAGAACACTGGGAAACGAATGTGAACTATCTGTATTTTTGTTTTTCTTCCCGGGTTATTTTTACCTTCTGAATCCAATTCTCCCTATGCAACAAGAGAACTGTTCGGTTCTGCAAACATATATTGTATCTAGGATATACTGCAACATATCCAACATATAAAGGACTGCTTGCCATCTAGGGGAGGGGGTGGAAGGAGGGAGGGGAAAAAAATTGGAACAGAAATGAGTGCAAAGGATAATTTGTAAAAAAAAAAAAAAAATTACCCTGGTATGGATTCTGTCAATATAAAGTAATTATTAAATAAAAATTAAAAAAAAAAGATTAAAGGTCTCCCCCCCAAAAAATAATAAATTTAGATCATATGCTTTTCACAGTTATAGATAGAAGATGTATATTTAACCAAACAAAGGGGGAAAGGGAATTACAAAAGATTACAAAAGATAAAATGAAATTGAAAAACTTCTGCATTAATAAAATTAATGCATAAGGATTAGAAGAGAAACAATTGAATGAGGGGGAAACGTATTGCATTTCTTGGGTAAGGGTTTGGTATCCAAAATAAACAGATAACTGACAGAAATATATAAGACCCAAAGTCATTTCCTAATAGGTAGATGTTCAAAGGTTATGAATAAATAATTTTTAAAAGAATTGCAAACTATTAGTAATCATATGAAAGAATGCTATAAATTCCTAACATTGAGAGAAATGCAAATCAAAACAACCCTGATGTTTTACCACAAACCTTACAAATTGGCAAAAATGACAAAAAAATGGAAATAGTCAATATCATGAGGAATATGGAAAGATAGACACTAATAAATTGCTTCATTGTCAGTATAATTGTAAATTGATTAGCATAACTATTCTGGAAAGGGATTTGCAAATAAAATGTGCATATACTTTAGCCAAGAGATTCCACTACTGGATATATGCTATAAGGAGGTCACTGAGAAGAAGAAAGTCCACAGATACACCAAAATATTTGTAACAACATTCTCAATTGAAAAAGAACCAAAATATATGCCCTTTGCTTGGGGAATGACTAAACAAATTATGAAACATAAATGTAATGTACTATTTTTGTGTTATAAGAAATGGCAAATATGAGGAATACAGAAAAGTATGAAAAGATTTACATGGAAGAAATGTGAAATAAGCAAAGCAGTCTAACATAAATGGATAGGACAATGATTATAAAACAGTTTTTAAATATATATTGCAAAGTTACAAGATAGAAACATGGCCCCCAAAATACGTCCCTCTTCTCCTTAGCAGAGGTAGAGGGTTTATAGTTGTGGTACATTGTATATATTATCAAATTTTTAAAATATATATATTGATAGGTTTTGCTATCAGATACATGATCATCCATAGGTTCAAAAATTTCACTTTCCTCCTGGCTTAATTCTGGTTAATTCTGACATTGCTCTCTCAGGATCAAGTCTGATACATTTTCTTTTTAGACTTTAACAATCTCTAAGGGATTTGGCAGGGATTTGACATATCTCTTTTTTCTGTCATCAGCTGGAAGTGGTCATGTTCCCCCTATTGTTAGGGAAACAGTTACTAGCTCCCCAGTTTCATTCAATCATTTATTAGGTAGCATTTATTTCAATGATATCAACAAAATGAAGTACTAATATTTGAAACCTAAGGGACATAATCGGACCTATATCTTCTTGGTCTCTTAGGGAGGATTAGGCTCACAATTTAGTTTCTATGTAGCATTGGTCCCATAAAGTTCATGTCCAGATATGTCATAATTGACAAATAAATCCTTCCACTGAGCTGGAGCCTTTAATTCTGTTCCTAAAGAATGTTCCTTATCTATTTCCACATATATTTGGAAAAATAAAATACTATTGGGGGGGGAGGGAAATGACTGTTCCTGGCTCCAGTTTCCTATGGTTTGCTGTCTGGACCTTTCAAAACTCCCCAAATCCTTTCCCACCTGATGTCATGAATGAAAAAAGAGTCACTGAGATTTTCAAAAGTAAATCAGGCAAGTGCCTCCACAGACTGTCAGAGCCTCCTCTTCAAACACATATATAGTGCAAGCTGCAAGCAGTTATATAATGTTTACACCTGCTCTAGTCTCTCCAGGACATTTCCCTTATGTGTCCTCTAAATTCTCCAGAAAGCAACTTCTCTAATGTCCTCCAGGTGGAGAGGTGCCATCTGAAAGGAGTCTAAAGACTCCCACCTAGACCCCCATTATGTTTACAGGCAGACAGCAGAGCTACATAGGAAACTGATAATTCAAAGAACCAAGGGAGTGATTAAAACAACAACAAGAAATGCTATAGAAAGCAAAAGAGAAACTGGGTTTTGAAGATTGAGGAAGTGTGAATGAAGCTTTTCATCTGTACCAGAACTGCTGGAGAAGCCAATAAAAATGATGCCCAAATTTAGAGCTGGGCTGATTAGTTCACTGATCGAACATCACCTTTCTAGGGTACCAGCTCTTCCTCTCACAGCCACTTGGGGTCCTTGACTTCTATCCTAAAGCTCTTGTTCCATCTTGAGCTTCCTAATACACTTCCCTAAATTCCTGTGCCCCAACTACTGGTAATATATCACCTAGTTTTTTTTAGCCTCCACAGATCTTTCTGGCTCCTGAGGAAGTTTGGATATCTATGTCCCAGAACTCTAGTTAATCACCCCTGTGCTCCAAGATCTGAATGCCTGTTCCTAATACCCAATTTCTTCTTTACCTTTTATTATGTCTCTACATATTCTTTAAAAAGCACTATTTTTTTTAAGTGGGCCTTCTGAGGCTTATTTAAAAGGAAAAAATACACAAATTCAGAAATAATGCAACAGGATAAGGTCTCTAGAAATAAATGTAATTATCATAGTCTTAGAATAAATAGTTCTAAACTTCATAAATTATAAACTACATTCAAGTGTCCTGAGGCTCAATCTGGACATTACCTATCAGTAAGATGTGGCAGTTACAAAGTTTTCAAACAAGAATGGTTTCTTCTTCTCAGGAAAGAACCAGGCAAAATTTAAGATTCATTCACTTTGTCCTAATATTCACTAGTCCATTCATCTAAGTCCAGGCCTTTTGCTTGGAGTGGATTTTGCTTGGAGGAGATTACCTACCTCCCTAAGAGGAAAATAAATAAAACAGCACAAATGGTTTCTGTCAACTTAAAAAACTCATTTCACAGATCCCACCAAAATTCCATAAAAGGTATATGGAAATTCTTTAGAGAGAGGAAGTAAGAGTCTGACAAATTGGATGGTCTCTGAAATCAGACTGATGAGATCACATCAAGTGAACCTTTGTTTGATACTCTTTGAGGGACTATCTCCCACCCCCACCCCAGAGAATGGGCCTATCTACTTGAGTCTTGCCAGTAGGACACAGGGAACTCAGAATGTTTGGCTGAGGTTCAGGGGATGAATCACATTAGAAGAACCATCTTCTTCCTTAGTATATAAGAGAGAGCTATGACCAGTTAAATTTTTCTTTTTTTGCCTTCTTGGACCTGGAAAAAACAAATAAGTACACAGTAGCCCTACATTCAAGGGGGAAGGAACCTGTCACCATGTGTAATCACCTCTCCAAGAACCATTAATAATGAGTAATGAGAGAAGTCTATTGTAAGCTTCGTGTACCTATCCAGTTGATTTGAGAGAAGAGTTTTTGGACTCATGTTCCTAGTTACTTTCTGACTCAGTTTCATTTTCTGAGCAAGAGTCAGAGACCTGATAGCCATTTCTCTAATGAGAAGTGGTAGCAGCCAGAGCATGGAGAGAGTTTCTGCAGAAGCACATGGCAAAAGTAACTATGTGTTTATCCATGGATGGAAAATATAGTTTGTAGAAAGTGTCCCCAACTTCCTGTTTAGAGGAAGGGGAATTTTGAATTGTCTAAGTGATATGATCTTGGAATCTATCCTTTTAGCCAGCCAAGGAAGATTTCTTGGGAAATGTCTTGTGGAAAAGAACAACTGATCTCTCTAAAAGCAAGGGTCCTTTACCTGGAATCCATAAGTCATTCACAGAAAGAGTTCAGAGTGTCTGTTATTTTGAATGGAGAAAAAAATTACATCGATTTTTTTTTGTATAGCATGATAAATGTGGGAATAAGTTTAGAAGAATTATACACGTTTGATCTATATTAGATTACTTGCCATCTAGAGAAGGTGGGATTAGGTTGGAGGAAAGGAGAAAAACTTGGAACACAAGATTTTGCAATGGGGAATGTTGAAAACTATCTTTATATGTATTTTGAAAAATACATCATTATTTCAATATACTTGGTTTGAATTTTATTTTTCATGTGTATTTTACATTAAACATTAAAATCATCATTCTGAAAAGAGATCTATAAGTTTCAACCAGACTACCAAAGGGATCTATAACACATAAATGATAAGAACTCCCTGCTTTAGGAGAAGTGAGAAAGAGGAGAGTCCACAATTCTGGCATGGCATCTTGTATGGAGATCAAAGTCCAGAAATCATTCTTATAATTCAGATCCAATGAAAGAGAGGATTGCTTATTTAGCATTCTCCAAAAGGACTCATTCCCTCTCTTGTATTTCTCTATTTAATCTAATCTGGATAACTTGTCTAGTCGCTTTTCCTATTTTGCTTGGACAAATTTTGCTATTTACTATTTGTGATGGTCTTTTGTATAACCTGTGTTTGGTGGAAAGAGTCCAAACAGACAAGTATAAGCTTGGGGGTACCTTCTCCCCCTTCAAGGATAGCAACCAAGCAAACAGCTTTTATTCAAAACTTATAGAACCTCTAGGGGCAGCTAGGTGGCATTGTGAATAGGGCACTAGTCCTGCCAACCTGAGTTCAAAATTGACTCAGATTCTCACTAGCTGTGTGACCCTAGGAAAGTCACTTACCCTGATTGCCTGTAAAACAATAAAATAAAATAAAATAAAATAAAAAACCCCTTACAAACAAAAAAAAATCTGTTTAACCTCTATACCAGCAACATTTAGGGAGAATTAGATAAAATTCTATTATATTCTAGTTCCCCTTTCAGAAAATGGAGAAAAAAAGTACCCCTCTTTGTGGCAAAATTCTCCTGGGACCCTCAAGGCAGCAATCAATTTTTCTCACAATGTGGGTTTAGATAACCCATATGAACAAACATAAATTACATAGGAAACAATCCTACACATTATTATTCCAGTTGTCTACCTGGTCCCCTGAAATCCCCTCAAGAATTGAAAATAATCATCAAGGGTGGTGGTCAGAATTGAAAAGAGAACATTACCTGGTAGACTGTAGAGCCTGAGTATCCTTCTTCCCAGCTAGTGCTCCCAGATCCCAGTTTCCTTATTGAGAAGCGTCCTACTCTGGGAGGCCTTTTTAGTTGTAGATTAAATTAGAAAGTTTAAATTCACCTCAGTCTAGCCTGGGCTCCTTTTCTTTATGCATGTCTCATGAACTTCCTGGTGGTGGTGGTGGAGAGACCTGTGTGGCTTAATCTGCCTATTTTCTTTTCTCTTGTAAGTGCTTCAAAATTCCCTTGAATTGATTTTTGACTGATTCATTTGTATGCAGTCATAAGGTAAGACTGTAAGCTCTTTAAGGGCAGTCTTGTTTCATTTTTTTTCTCTCATTGTCTCCCAGTACATTTGGGGGCATATAGTAGGCACTTACTGTTATTGGATTGAATCCTAGGTAAATACTCTGATTGATAGTTTTATTGTTGTGATCACCTCTTTTATTGATGCAGATAACAGTCTCTTCTGACCCTTATAGACAGCTTTCATGAGTATCTGTGCATTTATAAATAAATCCTGAGAAAACACACTCCTGTTTCTGGGGTGTAAGGGGAGGAAGGAAACGAAGCAAGGTGATAATGAGACCAAGGCAGCTGTAAGCAGGAGCAATGGCAGGAACAGAAGTGGGATAAGGGAAAGGAGAAACAAGTAGAACTAGATTATAAATGGGAGGGAATAAGCATTTATATAGCACCTACTACGTGCCAAGCACTGCACTAAGTCCTTTTTACAAATATTATTTCATATAATCCTCACCACAATTCTGCAAGATAGGTTCTGTTATTATCCTAACTTTTAAATTAGGGAAACTGAGACAAACAAGTTAAGTGACTTATCCAGAGTCACATGGTTAGTAAATGTAATAGGCAAGACTTGAATTCAGGCCTTCCTGACTCCAGACCCAATGCTTTTACACAGTACAAAAATGATACACATGGGACAGAGAGACAGATAGAGAGACAGAGACAGAGACATAGAGACAGACACAGACAGAGACAGGAGAAGAGACAGATTGAGAGAGAGAGAGAGAGAGAGAGAGAGAGAGACAGAGAAAGGAGAGAGAAAGAAAAAAGAGTGAGGGGACAGAGAGAGAGAGAGAGAGAGAGAGACAGAGACAGAGACAGAGACAGAGACAGAGACAGACAGAGACAGAGATAGAGAGAGACAGAAAGAAGAGAGAGAGAGACAGAAAAGAAGAGAGAGAGAGACAGAGAGAGAGAGAGAGAGACAGAGAGAGAAAGAAGAAAGAGTGAGGGGACAGAGAGAGAGAGAGACAGAGAGAGAGAAAGAGAGACAGAGACAGACAGAGACAGAGACAGAGAGAGACAGAAAGAAGAGAGAGAGAGAAGAGAAAGAACAAAGAGAGAGAGACAGAGAGAGACAAAGAAGAGAGAGTGAGGAAAAGATAGTGCACCCTGGGGCTAAGCAGGGCTGTGCAAGGAGGTAAGACCAAAGTGCAGCCTTAAGTCTGGACATACTCTAATTCCTCCCCTCCATGCAGGTTTAAACCCTACAAGTCACCCAGGTTCTCTCAACTTCTCCTTTCCTGCCTACAAAACACCTGTTTTTAATCCCTATCTTTACCACTAGAGGGTGTGCACTCTGACACACTTGGGTAAATTTACAAGTAACCCCTCTCCTGGAGAACACATAGCAAGTGAGACATAGAACAGGTTTGTAACCTTTCACTCTATGTAAGAGATAAACCCATAGGATCATTAGTCCTCCTCTCCCTCTTTTATCCAATTCTTTCCTCCCTAAAGGTTTTTTTTTTTAATGATCTTTTTGAAAAATTTAATTTTTTTGGTTACATTTTAAGTTCAGAGTTGTCTCCCCCTTCCCACTCCACAGTAGACAGATAGATAAATATGTATAGATAGATGGAGATGTAGCTACACACACACACACACACACAGAGAGAGAGAGAGAGAGAGAGAGAGAGAGAGAGAGAGAGAGAGAGAGAGAGAGAGACTAAGATAGAGAGAGAAAGAATGAAAACCGTACAATATATACCTTCCATATATCAGCTCTTTCTCTGGAGGTAGATAGCAGTAGAGTATGGATTTGAATGCTTGCCAATTCAGCCTGAAAAAGCACCTCGATGTACAGTACCTTTCTTGCCAGGTAATCTTGAGAATCTTCCTAATTTCTTCAAATTGAAGAAATTTAGTTTCCTGTATGGTGCTGATGTACTGTCCAGGTTTCTAAGACATACAATGAGGTCAGTATAATGACTTTGGAGATCTCAAATTTGGTAGGCAGCCTAATACTTCTCTCCCACACTTTTCTTCAGAGCCTCCCAAACACTAAGCTAGCTCTGGCAATGTCAACCTCATCCTCTTACATCCCTGGAAAATATACTGCTAAAATAAATGAACTTATCCACAGCATTCAACATTTTCCCATTTGCTATAACTCGTGGTTCCCCATATAGACAGTTCAGTGTTGGCTGGTGGAGAACCCCTGTTTTCTTGGTGTTAATTGGTAGAACAAAATTAGTACAAGCAGCAGAGAACTGATCCATACTTTGTTGTATCTCAGCCTCAGAGGCTGCATTGAGTGCACAATCATGTGTGAAAAGAAAGTCACGCACCAATGCTCCTTCCACTTTAGTCTTGACTTGTAGCCTTTTCAAGTTAAATAATTTACCGTCAGTGTGGTAGCTGACCTTGATGCTATTTTCGTCCTCATTGAAGGTGTCCAACAACATCGCTAAAAAAACATCATGCTAAAAAGCATGGGGCAAGCACATGGCCCTGCTTCACTCCACTGGTGACTAGGAGAGCATATTGTTCATTATATAGAACCTAGGCAAGCATGCCATCAAAAATTAGCATAAACTAGATGAACTTCTTCAGGAAACCAAATTTTGCTATAATTTTCCAGTCTCATCATCATTGATAAGGAGGAAACATTCACTGGCCCTAGTTAGATGATGGTGAAGAGATAATTAAGTGATTGAAATTGAGGGGGTAACACACTAGAATAGGAGAAGAAGCCATTAGAAAGATAACTCATTATCTCTCAGGATAAGAGAAGATGTAGCTAGCCAGTCCCCTAGAGATGTAATTTGTCAGTGGGAGTGGAAGGAAGTGGGACAAAGGGCCTCTAAAACTAAAAAGGCGTCACTAAAAATTAAAGTTATTAAAAATGGAACTGGCTGCTTTGTCATTAGAGGAAATACAAGAGAAGACCAGATGAAAAGCCCTCAGAGCATTGTTGATGAGATTTTTGCACAAGTAGGGATTAGACTACATAATTTCTGAGGTCATTTCTAGCTCTGAGATTCTAAGATAGGAGCTATCTCATTCTCCTGTTTTAATTTCCTTATATCCCTGGGCTATATTCAGCTAGAGAAATAATCTAGATAATTAAATAACTATTTAATTCCATGCCCTGACTAGCTGGGAATGAACTTGAAAATGGAAGAAGGGACCTCAGTCTAGACGCCCACCATGGGCAAATCTCATAGTCAGCTTGTGTGGGTTCTAAAAAGAAAATGCCATTCCAAGGCTTAGAAAAATACAGAGGCAGGGACACCACATCTGTTCAGTCCTTTTTTCAGTTGTGTCCAATTCTTTGGTAAAGACAATGAAGTGGTTTGCCATTTCCTTCTCCAGGTTCATTTTACAGATGAAGAAACTGAGGCAAGCAAATTTAAGGTAGTAAGTACCTGAAACTGGATTTGAATTCAGGAAAATGAGCTCTCCTGACTCAAAGGCTCAGTGCTCTATCCAACATGACCCCTAAGTAGCAGACAATTAAGGGCTTAAAAGTAAGGTCTCAGACAGGACCCTAGAGAAAGAAATAGTGCCTCAGAAGTTGAGGAATCAAGGTCAAGGGCTCTAGGTATGCATCTTTACATTTTTCCATCCCCTTGCCCATCCCCTTACTATGCTCCTTAGCCCATTTCCAACCAAGAGACTATGAGACTTGGGGGCAACTGGGGACAATTTATTTTTTTTAAGCTTTTTATTTTCAAATATGTGCATAATTTTCAACATTCACTCTGGCAAAACTTGGAGTCCCTTATTTTTCTCTCTCCCTTCCCTTCACCCTCTTCCCTAGATGCCAAGTAATCCAATATATGTTAAACATATACAATTCTTCTATACATATTTCCACAATTATTATATTGCAAAGAAACATCAGATCAAAAAGGGAAAAAATGAGAAAGAAAACAATATGCAAACAAACATCAACAAAAAAGGTGAAACTACTATGTTGAGTGCAAATGGCTCTCTCTATCACAAGTCCATTGGAACTGGCCTGAATCACTGTTGAAAAGGTAGGGACAATTTCTTTAAGCAAAGTCATGTTTTAAGGTAGGTAAAAGAAAATTGTAAGATGTAAGATAGAAAATTGTAAGTAAGGTAAAAGAAAATTGCTGTTTTGAAAACCTCTAATCTCAGAATTCTGAGCCCGCTCCTAATTGTCAATCCCTTCTCAATAATTAGACTCTACTGTTTTCCCTATTTAGGGGGTGGGACCCAGAGACCTTTAAAATTCAGTTTCTTTCTTTTAGCATGGCAACTACTTCTAGCATAGCCACACTTTCTCTCAGAACCTTGTCGGGCATTCCATTCAAGTGATGTGTCAAGAAGAGATATCATCTCCTTCTTTGCATTTTAACCACGATAGAACACTTACATTAAGTGGGAAAAGTTCTGACAATAGAATTTCACACATTTGTTGTCCCATGCCAAAGTCAGCCTCAACCCATGTTATAGTTAGGAAGGCCCGGAAGCAACTTATCACAAGTCTAATTATCAGCTTACCTATGAACTTTGCTACATAGGTCCTCTGATAAGTGGTCCACCAGACCTTTCCAAAAATGAATTATTAATTATAGATAAATATTTTGTATGTCTATAGCATAAAAATGCAAAAATAGTATTATCTGCCCATAATTCATTTCTCATGTGGCTCTACTCTTTTGGATTCTTTGGACTTTTTCTGAGACCCTATGCTCCAGGAACCTCATCCTTAAGAAATCTTAATATCTTGCAAGAATTAATCAGGCTTGATATTACCACTCATCAATATTTTATGTCCCTCTAACTGGATTATGTCCCCATGATTACTTTAAAAAAATTTTTATGTTCCCCAATTACATGTTAAAAACAACAATTATTTTTTGCTTATACATGTACTTTTAAAAAAAATTTCTTATGAATGGATGCCCATCAATTGGAGAATGGTTGAGTAAATTGTGGTATATGAACATTATGGAATATTATTGTTCTGTAAGATACAGGATGAATGTAGAGAGGACTGGCGAGACTTATATGAACTGATGCTAAGTGAAATGAGCAGAACCAGGAGATCATTATATACCTCAACAATGATACTGTTTGAGGATGTATTCTGATGGAAGTGGATCTGTTTGATAAAGAGAGCTAATTCAGTTTCAATAGATCAAGGATGGACAGAAGCAACTACACCCAAAGAAAGAACACTGGGAAATGAATATAAACTGCTTGCATTTTTGTTTTTTTTCCCAGGTTATTTATATCTTCTGAATCCAATTCTCTCTGTGCAACAAGAGAACTGTTCGGTTCTGCACACATATATTGTATGTAGGATATACTGTAACCTATTCAACATGTAAAGGACTGCTTGCCATCTGAGGGAGGGGGTGGAGGGAGAAAGGGGAAAAATTGGAACAGAAGTGAGTACAAGGGATAATGCTGTAAAAAATTACCCTGGCATGGGTTCTGTCAATAAAAAGTTATTTAAAGAATAAAAAAAAATTCTTATGAAAAATCAGAACAAAAGGCAAAAACCACAAGAAAAAGAAAAAGAAAAAAATTAGTGAACATAGCATGGGTCAATTTACATTTTCTATCCAAAGTTTATTGGGATTGTCTTGGATCATTGAACCACTGAGAAGAACTAAAAGTCATAGTTGATTGTGACACAATCTTACTGCTGCTGTATACAATGTTTTTCTGTTTCTACTTGTTTTACTCAGTATCAGTTCATGTAATTGATTGTTAATTACAATAGGAAATTCATAGACATTGAGTAGATACAGGTATTACATAGGGATTTTCTTTCTCTTTTCATCAAGATGTATATAAGCCAAAGATATGGGGTGAGATGGACTGAGACCAGGAAATTGAGGTAGTTTGTCATTTTTGAATTCATTTACACAGTGCCTGGTACATAATAGCTGCCTAATAAATAATAATAGCACTTCAAGGTTTACAAGAAAAGCAGCGTACATGGGTTATTACATTTGATCATTTTAACAACCCTCTAAGTTAGATGCTATTAATATCCCAAGAGAGATTTTCTGTGTTCTCATATCAGTGTCTTAAAGAAGATTCCAACATGGTACCCACTGCAGCAGTAACTGGTAGTTGTCCCTCTAGAACACCTCTTGCTACTATAAACTGGTCCCTGAATGATGGTTTGATTCACTTATGTATATTTTCTTTCATATCTCTTGCCTTTTCTACTCCATCCAGCCCTAATTTATAACAGGCAGTTGAATATGCCTTATGATTTTGAGAGATGGCACAAATGCGGCCCTGAAACAACATAGTTTCAAGGGTTTTCACCTCCAAAGGAAGCCATCATTTATAATTCAATTTGTAATGAAAAATGAGCTTTGGGGACTCTCAAACCTGGATTTCTGGGACCATTTCTTCTGTCTGCTTCTGGCCGAAAGGTGTTGCCAGAGCTAAATTATTGAGGCCATTAGTTCACTTGATCCTTTTAGAAAACCCTGGGAAGAAGGCATGGCAGATGATATCTCAAATTAAATGACTTATCCAGATTGATGGCAGAAATGAATCTTGATCCCAGTTCTGTTCATTGCTAGTCTGGCATGTTCTGTTAGACCAAATTGCTTCTCAACAATTCATGTTTCAGTTCCCTAGAATCTCTGTGATACCCACTTTTCAGAGAGGTGAAGTGAGACCTTAACTTCACCTGAAGGCACACAGTGCACCAGTGGGAAGTCTAGGAATTAAAAGCAACTAGCTTGTCTCTCAGCTGCTCACTCCAAACTAAGTGCAGCTCTGAATATTTCCTAGCAGCCTGCTTTCTGAGGTCTCCCTGTGGGGCTTCCCAGCTTCCCAGGGGTACAGGAAAAGCAGGCTTTCACCTTAGCAAGCAGCCCGTGTTCCAGAGGCCTCTCCAGGTCAGGTAACTAGAATAGCTCCCTGGTGACAGAGCTGGAAGGAAAGTGCTGTTCCCTAGAGTGGGGGCAGCCTCCCAGGATGTGCGTCAGAAAAGCCTAGCCCGGGAGTGAAGTTTCAAGTCAATCTGAGTCACAGAGACAGAGAGAAGGAGAGAAGCTGGGATGTGGTCAAAAAGGGCAGGGCAGTCTGAACACGGCTCTCTTAGTGTCCCCACTTTAGGACCTGGGGACATGGGCAGTCAAAAGTCCTCTCTTGCCTGTCCCCAGCAGATCCCCGTTAAACCAAGACTGGTGGTGCTGGTGGCACTGAGTGTGGCAAAGGCAGGAAGGGAAGGGACAGGGCCACCTAGTCACGCCCTAGGTACAGGGAACCAGGGTGCCAGCTTGTTGGTTCATCCTAGGCTGTGCTCTGGATCCCGGTTCTTAAAACCAACTTTCCTCCCACTCTCCTGCCCCAGATGCCTCCAGGACTAGTTAGACCAGCTTCCTCAGAGAACCTACAGGTAAGCCCTTACCAGGTAAAACAGCAAAATCCCAAATTTATTTCTCCTCTCCCTAACACACATAACCCTATTAGCCTTCAGTGCACTGAGAGGAAGCTCCTCTAGACAGTCCTATCATTCCATTCAGAACAGGGAGCTAAGGACCTCGTTTGGAGATGGAGGGATGTGACGGGCCAGAACTCTGAAACAAGGATTCTTACAAGGTGTTCAGTCAACGGAATTCATAAGCATGGTGATTAATAGTTCTCTAGTTCTGTATGATTGATTTAATTTTACCACAAGGTATTAACTCTGTGGAATTAAGATAAGGATTCTCTATTTACATGTATTTAGTACTTAGCATAGTTCTACAAGAATCACACCTATGATAATCATAAAACAGCATATAAGCTGGGAGCCTCAGCCAGAGTCAGAGCCAGAGAAGACAAAGGACTGGAGGCAGGAGCCAAGGAGAGACAGATTCATTCCATCCTCCACCACTGGAGGCTGAAGCATAAGCCCTCGGGCTCAGAGAGATTCATTCCATCTTTGGTCAGGCTCTGTGACAGGCCTGGCCTCCTTCACTTCTCCATTGAAACCAAGACTTCTGAAAGGCTCTCCAGAAAGCTGGCCCTAACACCTGGCTATTCTTGTGGTGATTACTTGACTGAAAAGAAGGCTGCCCCAAAGACCTCCAGAGACTCCAAGAAAACCAAGAAGAACCCTGTAGAGGGGGAGGAAAGTGGAGCAGATTGGTAGAGGAGAGGAAGTGGGCACATGTTGGGGAACTAGGAAAGGCTCTGTAACCACAAGAAACTGTAACCCTGGATTCTAGCCCCTTTAAGGTCTCTGTAAACCTGTACACAATGGGAGAAGGAAAAGGCAAAAAGGTCCTGAATTGAGCTGTAGTCACAACCCCATCTAGCCAGTTTAATCCTTATTAAAGTGAAAATTATTGTCAAGGGCCTAGCATAGTCATTTTGTCATTAGTTCGCTCCCCAAACTGGCTATTTCCCTCATAACATCTTGATCCTATTTGTTAATGCTATTGTTTGACTGCCTACCCCTTGCTTTCAGTCTCCTGATTGCCTCACTACCAACCCCAGTTCCAGGAAAGAAAGAATCCCCATGTAGTTTCTCCTGCCTCAGTAAATGGCAATAGCCTATATCTCTAAAAAGAAATCTGTCTCTCTTCCATACCCTATACCCTCCAAATCTGGTTTTCCTGTTATTCATATGCATCATGGACCCATGAGCTCCCAAGCTTTCCATTCAGCTCCAAGAAACTCTTTAAAAATATGAATTAGATGGCACAGTGGATAAGGCATCAGCCTTGCGTTCAAATCTAGCTTTAGATCCTTAAATACTTACTAGTTGTGTGACTCTAGGTAAGTCATTTAACCTCCATTGCCTCACCCCAAAAAAGAGTACTGTGAATTATGAACACACCTGTGTGCTCCTTTCAAGTCAGGAACAGAACCAGGGAATAGAACCCAAAAAAGATAGAAGCTTTTAGGGTCTTGAATTAACTATTTGGAACACAGGAAGCTAGAGTACTGGTTGGGCCTGAGTTTGGGGTAATGACACCATTGGGCACAGTGCCTACTTTGGTTGCCGGGACTGGGGTCATGTGTGGGTCTCTCTATCAGGACACAGCAGCTGACAAAGTATGTAGTCAGCCTCTCTACAGGACCTGCAGGAATCAGCCTTATCAGACAATACCTCTCTGCCCACTTCTCCTAATAATAACATTCTTTTCGGAGACCGGAATTTTCTCCCTGCAGTCCTCATGATATATCATCATCATCTCTCTCATCCCCCCACCCTCCAGCAACCCCCCTGGGGAAAATGTCTCCATTACACTGAGATATGTGTGGAAATATTCCATGGTCCCTGCAATCTATGTCCAAAGGCTATGGAATTGTGCATAATTATTTGACTCAGCCATATTTCTACTGGGCTTATATCCCAAAGAGATCTTAAAGCAGGGAAAGGGACTCACATATGCAAAAATGTCTGTGGCAGCCCTGTTTGTAGTGGCTATAAACTGGAAAATGAATGGATGCCCATCAATTGGAGAATAGTTGGGTAAATTGTGATATATGAATGTTATGGAATATTATTGTTTTGTAAGAAATGATCAGCAGGATGAATACAGAGAGGCTTGGAGAGACTTACATGAACTGATGCTGAGTAAAATGAGCAGGGCCAGGAGATCATTGGCAACAAGAAGATTATATGATGATCAATTCTGATGGACGTGGCTCTTTTCAACAGCAAAGTGATTCAAGCCAGTTCCAATAGTTTTGTAATAGAGAGAGCCATCTGCTCCCAGAGAGGGGATTGTAGTGTATGGATCACAACACAGTATTTTCACTTTTTGTGGTTGTTTACTTATTTTTTGTTTTCTTTTTCATTTTTTTCCTTTTTGATCTGATTTTTCTTATTCAGCATGATAATTGTAGAAATATGTATAGAGTTGTACATGTGTAACATATATTGCATTACTTGCCATTTAAGGGAGGAGGAAGGGAAGGGAAGGAGAAAAAAATTAGGAACACAATGATTTTGCAAGGGTGAATGTTAAAAACTATGCATATATTTTGAAAATAAAAAGCTTTTTTTTTAAAAAAGATCATTTTGAGGTAGTGATCAATAGATTTTTTTTCCTATTTCTATTTTTCCCTCTTGTTCTATCACTTCAGTAGAATTTTCTTTAATTATTTCTTCTATTATTGTGTCAAGGTACTTTTTTTTGATCATAGCATTCAGATAGGGCAATTATTATATTTTCGGTTCTTAATCTTTTTTCCAAATTTGTTGTTTTTCTTATAAGATGTTTCACATTCTCTTTTATTTTTTCATTATATTTTGTTTTGTTTTATTCTTGATTTTTTTATAGTTTCACTGGTTTCTCCTTGCCTAATTTTCAAATAATTATTTTCTTCTTTAAGATTCTGGATTTCCAAACTGTGCATACCCTTTGATCCAGCAGTGTTACTACTGGGCTTACATCCCAAAGTGATCTTAAAGAAGGGAAAAGGACCTGTATGTGCAAGAATGTTTGTGGCAGTCCTGTTTGTAGTGGCCAGAAACTGGAAACTGAGTAGATGCCCATCAACTGGAGAATGGCTGAATAAATTGTGGTATATGAATATTATGGAATATTATTGTTCGGTAAGAAATGACCAGGAGGATGATTTCAGAAAGGTCTGGAGAAATTACATGAACTGATGCTGAGTGAAATGAGCAGGACCAGGAGATCATTATATACTTCAACAACAATACTGTATGATGATCAATTCTGATGGACCTGGCCATCTTCAGCAATGAGATGAACCAAATCAGTTCCAATAGAGCAGTAATGAACTGAACCAGCTACACCCAGCACAAGAACTCTGGGAGATGACTAAGAATCATTACATTGAATTCCCAATCTCTATATTTTTGCCTGCCTGCATTTTTTATTTCCTTCACAGGCTAATTGTACAATATTTCAGAGTCTGATTCTTTTTGTACAGCAAAATAACAGTTTGGACACGTATACTTATTTTGTATTTAATTTATACTTTAATATATTTAACATGTATCCTGCCATCTAGGGGAGGGGGGGGGGGAAGGAGGGGAAAAATTGGAACAAAATGTTTGGCAATTGTCAATGCTGTAAAATTACCCATGCATATAACTTGTAAATAAAAAGCTATTAAAAAAAATAAATTTGAAAAAAAAAAGATTCTGGATCTCCTTTTCTAGTTGGCTGATTTTCTTTTCATAATCTTATTTTTCTTGTTTGGCTCTTATTTATGTTTATTTAATAGTTTTTCCTCAATCTCTCTCATTTGATTTTTAGTATGAGATTATTTAGTTTCCAATTATTTTTTGGTCTACTTCCCCCTGGTTTTTTGTTGAATGTAATTTTCATTGCATCGTGGTCTGAAAAGAATGCATTTACTATTTCTGCCTTACTGCATTTGAGTTTGAGGTTTTTATGTCCTAATATATGGTCAATTTTTGTATAGGTTCCATGAACTGCTGAAAAGAAAGTGTATTCCTTTCTGTCTCCATTACATTTTCTCCAGAGATCTATCATATCTAACTTTTCTAGTATTCTATTTACCTCTTTGACTTCTTTCTTATTTATTTTGTGGTTTGATTTATCTAATTCTGAGAATGCAAGGTAAAGATCTCCCACTATTATAGTTTTACTGTCTATTTCTTCTTGCAGCTCTCTTAATTTCTCTTTTAAGAATTTAGATGCTACACCACTTGGTGCATATATTTTTAATATTGATATTGCTTCATTATCCATACTACCCTTTAGCAAGATATAGTGCCCTTCCTTATCTCTTTTAATTAGATCAATTTTTGCTTTAGCTTGATCTGAGATCAGGATGGCTACCCCTGCTTTTTTGACTTCACCTGAAGCATAGTAGATTTTGCTCCAACCTTTTACCTTTAACCTGCATGTATCTCCCCACTTCAGATGTCTTTCCTGTAAACAACATATTGTAGGATTCTGGCTTTTAATCCATTCTGCTAACCGCTTCCTCTTTATGGGGGAGTTTACCCCATTCACATTTATGGTTGGAATGACCAATTCTGTATTACTTGCCATCTTGTTAATCCCTGTTTATGCTTTTCTCCCTTCTGTCCCCTTTCCCCCCTTCCCAGTATTAAGCTTGTGAGCACCACTTGCTTCTCACAGCCCTCCCTTTTTAGTATCCCTCCCCCCGCCTTAGAGTTCCTCCCCCTATCTTACCCCTTTCCCTCCCAGTTTCCGTATTCCCTTCCGCTTAGTTTATTCCTTCCCTTTTCACTTTTCCCTTCTCACTTTTCAATGAGGTGGGAGAAGTTTCACCATAGATTGAATATGTCTTAAGATTTTTCACTTAAAGCCAATTCTGAAGGCAGTAAGATACCCACTATATTCATCCCCCTCCATTCTTTCTCTCAGATATAATAGGTTTCCTATGCCTCTTCATGAGATGTACTACCCCCACTTTACCCTTTTTCTGGTACAATGTCCTTTCCACATCAATTTCTAGAACAAGGTATACATGTATTCTTTATACATCTATATAGTCGAAATATAGTTCCCAAGATTAATCTTTACCTTTTTAGATTTCTCTTGAGTTCTA
Source organism: Antechinus flavipes (assembly GCF_016432865.1). Lineage (NCBI taxonomy): Eukaryota > Metazoa > Chordata > Mammalia > Dasyuromorphia > Dasyuridae > Antechinus > Antechinus flavipes. The sequence continues at coordinate 142,775,423 of NC_067399.1, forward strand.
TATTTATAGATCAAACTTTTTGTTAAGTTCTGGCTTTTTCATCAGAAATAGATGAAATTCGCTTACTTTGTTGAATGTCCATCTTCTTCCCTGGAAAAAAGATGCTCATTCTCGCTGGGTAAGTTATTTTTGGTTGCATACCAAGTTCCTTAGCCTTTCGGAATATCATATTCCAGGCCCTTCGATCTTTTAATGTGGATGCTGCCAGATCCTGGGTGATCCTTATTGTGGCTCCTTGATACTTGAATTGGGTTTTTCTAGCCGCTTGCAATATTTTTTCCTTCGTCTGAGGGTTCTGGCATTTGGCCACTATATTCCTTGGTGTTTTGATTTTAGGATCCCTTTCAGTAGGTGATCGATGAATGCTTTCAATGTTTATTTTTTCCTCTGTTCCTATGACTTCTGGGCAGTTCTCTTTGATAATTTCCTGGAAAATAGTGTCCAGGCTCTTTTTTTCATCATGTTTTTCTGGAAGTCCAATGATTCTCAGATTGTCTCTCCTGGATCTGTTTTCCAGGTCTGTTGTCTTCCCCAGAAGGTATTTCACATTCTTTTCCATTGTTTGATTTTTTTGGATTTGCTTGACTGATTCTTCTTGTCTCCTCGAGTCATTCAATTCCAATTGTTCAATTCTGATTTTCAGTGAAGTATTTTCTTCACTCACTTTTTAAAAATCTTTCTCTAATTGTCCCATTGAGTTCTTTTGTTCTGTGGAATTTTTTTCCATTTCGCCAATTTTGTTTTCCAGTTCACCAATCCTATTTTTCAAGGATTTTACTTCTTTATCCACTCTCTCTTTAACTTTCTCCAGGCTCTTTTGCCAAGCCTCCCTCTCCTTTTCCCAAGCCTCCCTCTCCTTTTGCCAAGCCTCACTCTGCTTTCCCCATTTTTCTTCTAGCTCCCTTGTGAGAGCCTTTTTAATTACTTCTATGAGGTTCATCTGTGCTGAGGAACAGATGATCTCCTCCTTTGGGGATTCACCTGGGGACTGTTTTTAGTCTCCTCAGGATTTAGAGTCTGCTTTCTATCTGTATAGAAGTGTCAAGGATTAAAGTCCTCTTCAGTTTCTTGCTCATTCTGTCTAATAATCAAAGACAAACTAGCAAAGAAAAACAGAAAAAACTGGAGTCTTTCTTTGGGGGAGGGGCTGGGTGTGTTACCGAGCTTCCTCTACAGACTGCGGGGGGCAGCAGTGAGGCACTAGCCCTACTGTGCTGCGCCTGCGCTCTGAGATCCCAGAGCGTGCTGAGTCACTGTGGGGGGGGGGGGAGGGAAGGGGGGGCGGCCAGGTCCCGAGAGACTCCAGCTGTTTGGGGTTGTATTCTTCAGCCCCTGGTGTTTTTAGCTTCTCTGCTGGGCTGCTGACTTGCTGCCGGAGCAAAGTATCCAGTCCTGTAGCGAAGCTCTCCCCGCAGAGATGGCTGCGATCACACCCCACCCCCTCTCCAGTCTGCTCCCGTGCTCTCACTGCCGCTGCCCGCCGCCTGCGCCCGATCTAAAACTGTCCCAGCCCTCCAGTAAAGACAGACCTTTCTTGGCGAATCTCAAGGATGGCTTCTCTTGGTAACTATTTGTGGTTTTTTTTTCAGTCAAGCATTAATTCAGAGGCTTGTAATGAAATGGATAGTGAGAGAAAGCGTGGAGCTACACAGCTGTGTGCCTCCTCTCTGCCATCTTAACCGGAAGTCCCCCTCTCATTTGATTTTTAAAGTCTTTTTTGAGTTCTTCTATAAATTCTTTCTGGATTGGCAGCCATTTAATGATATCCCTTGGGATGGAAAAGTTTTGTTTTTTTTTTAACTTCACTGTCCTCCTCTGAAAATGAACCCTGGTTTTCCCTATTCCAATAGTAACTTTCTATAGTTGGATTCTTTCTTCTTTACCTGTCCATTTTTTTTTGAATGAGACTTATTAGTGTAGCCATCTCTAATCCTGGGGTGGGGGTGGAGGTACCTCTAGCTTCACTTCAATTCTCCTCTCTGAACCCCAAACTGAAAGCTCTCTCCCCATGCAAATGACCACAGCCAGCAGGGTCCCTGCCCCCCTGTTTCTGCATTAACCAGGTATGATGGTTCCTTCTTGCTCAGGGCTATATTTCAGAAGTACAGCTTGGCCTGGGGTTGCTAATCATCAGATGTTCCCTCAATCTTCCCTGCCTACCCAACTCCCCAATTCTCCCAGAGTTGAAAGTTTCTGTGGTTGGGACTGAAGCTATCTCCTTCAACCAGGGTAGCTCCAGGGTCCCCTGTTTTTATGGAGATAGCTTGGAGGGGTTTATACATCATACAGGTTCAACCCCATTCTGGAGCCTTTCTTCCCTCCAGTTATCCCAGAAGGACTCCTATTCTGGCCCTACTCTTCTTTGTTTTTCACTAGTTCATGTTTACTCTGAGGAACAAATTGTTTGGAGGGGGAAATCAGGAAAGCTCGGAATTTTTCTGACTTATTTTGCTATCTCCAGAGTCATCTTCAAATCCTCCAGCCCCAGATCTAATCAGACGTCAGATTTTTTAATTCTGCCAGATGCCCAACTAATCATTCTAAAACATAGGTCAAACTCTAAGTGCTCCTTATTATCCTAGGCACAAATACAAACTATTCTTTACACACTGTGGGATTCATCCAGACACTCTAACCATCTTGAGATTCAATATACCATTGCTTTTCCTGTGTCTTTGCCTGAAATATATTCCATCCTCACTTTGTTTCCAAATATTTCTATTTTCCTTCAAAGCTGCAGTGCCACCTTCTCCCAGAGGCCTTTTCTTGATTTCCCCATTTGCTAGGGCCTCTCCAACAATATTCCTCTGCATTTGTCTCTAATATACATTTCATTTCTGAATGCAAGAGTCCTGAGTGGATGGAGTTTTTTTTCAGTACTGGTCCTGACCTATAATAGATACTTCTAAATACTTGCTGATTAATAGTATTTCCCCCATTTTAAGGTGATAGGCAGTCCTATTGACTCAGCTTGTTCCTTTTTCAAAAGCTTTGCTGATGACTTTTATTTTTATACAGCAAGTATTTCCCAATACTTTCTCATTTCCCTTTTTACCACGGGAAAACAGTTAAGTACAACTAACCACCAATGACGGCTTCTGGCAATATGGAATGTTGTGGTCCCAATAGCCTACCTTTCTAGCAAGAAGAGAGAAATGTGTTTCTTTATCTGTTCTCAACGGCTAAGGTTAGTCATATCAATTTACTTGAGTTTGTTTCCTTTGACATTGCATTTATTTTACATTATTATTCGTATAGCCACGGTATATTTTCTCCTCTTGGTTCTAATCAACTTCATTCAGAATCAGGTCATTTGTTTCCATGCTTTTCTGAATTCTTCATATTTGTCTTCCCCCCCCCCCCCCCGCCTTTTTTTTCAGAGCAATGATGTTCCATTTTACTCAACATCATTCCCCATTTTATTCAACTATTCCCTAATCCATGAACACACATTTAGTCCTTTCCTAATGTTGGTCACAGGCAGCTAGGTGGTGCTATAGTGCATAGAGTATTGGGCCTGGAATTGAGAATTCTGATCTTGAGTTCAAATGGGACCTCAGGAACTTACTAACTGTATGACCTTGACAAGTCATTTAACCCCGTTTGCCTCAGTTTCCTGATCTGTAAAATGAATTAGAGAAGGAAATGGCAAATCACTTCAAATTCTTTGCCAAGAGAATTCCAAATGGAGTCACAAAGAGTCAGATACAACTTTAAAAAAGATGGCAAAATGTTGGTCACCTGTTGCTGCTCTCAGTTTTTAGTTGTATTCTTCCTTACTGACTCATCAGAGATTGGAATGGGTTCTTTACTGAGGGGGCTTATAGTCATTTAGAGGCAGAATGCTCTAGTGCAGATGTGTCAAACACTGCTAGCTATCCCCAGGGCAATCAGAACCAGGTTAAAATGAAATTGGGAAATATTTAGCAAAATAAATAAGAATAGGTTAAAACATAGATAACATTGCATTTTAAAGCTAAGTCAATATGCAGCCCGCTGGGCTCCTTCTGATGGGTTAATGACTGTCTTTCTTATTGGACTTGGAGAGCCCTATATTGTGAGTTGGGTTTCAGTTCTGGCACTTCCTCTAAGTAGCTGTATGTATGATCCTGGGCTAATTATTTCTCAGAGCCTCAGTTTTCTCATCAGTAAAATAAAAGGATTGTATGAGAAAAAGTCACTCAAGTCTGTAAGATTACATGATTTATCTATTGGAATTATTATAGGCTGAGATAAAAGATAAAACTTAAGAGGAAGAGATAAGAATTTTTTTGTTATTGTTCAGTCACTTCCAACTCTGCAACCCCATTTGAGGTTTTCTTGGCAAAGAAACTATAATGGTTTGCCATTTCCTTCTCCAGCTCATTTTATAGACAAGGAAACTGAGGTAAACAGGGCTAAGTGACTGAGGCCAGATTTGAACTCAGATTGATTCACTTTCTGGACTGGGGCTTAGAGCTCTATTCCAATGTGCCATCTAGGTGCTCATATTAAATAGCTTTTTGAAAGTTCCTGTAAGTCTGTTTGCTAGCATTCCTTATAAGTAATTTCTCAGGGAGGAGATTAAGCAAAGAAGTTTGTAGGGAGCTTGGTAAAATTTTTTACTGAAATATTAGGCCAGGATAGACTTCCTCAAAATTTAACCTGACATTTAGCCTCATGGTCTGTGGGATAACTGGAATATTTTTTTTTCTTATTATTTATTTTATAGTCAAGTTACTATGCTCAAATTGGACCCTATCACAGGAATTTCCATGGCAACATATAATGACATGAATAGTTAGGAAAAAAATAGGAAAAATAGTTAGGAAAATTTCATTGAGTTAACAAGCAAAAAAGAAAATCTGGGTGAGGAAGAAAAAAATCTTATTTGTCACCAGATCCTTTCAATGAAAGAATCAAACTCGAAATAACTTAAATAAATTTCTAATTTCCTCCTTCGTCCACATTCTGTTTTCCAAGTTTTCTTCTATTCAGAAATCTCTTCTAAAGATATACAGGTTCAGGTATGTAGTTTCAAAGGAAGTAAAAATATATATATACATTATTCACTTTGTATTGTTGGGCCTACCTAATAAAGCAGTCTCAGTTCTATCTTAATTTCGCATTCTTGTGGATTTCAAGATAACCAACCCAAATTCCAAAATTGATATTTATGATTGATAAAGCCCCTACATCACTAACTCTTAGTATGTTTAAATACAATAATGGTGCTGACTTAATCTATATACAGTATATATATACACTTATGGAAACCACCCTGCAACTCAATAAAACCAAACCAAACCAGTCTTTTAGGCAGGTGGTCCTATGACAAATTCATCCTAGCTTATGTTCTAACTTGAATATTTTTCCCATTAGATGAACAACAGTGGCTTTAAAATGTAATGTTATTTGTGTTTTAATGTATTCTTAGCCCAAGCTAGCTCACCCGTCTGGTGAGACATCTTGAGAATTTGTCTAGTTTGCTTTGTGAAAGTCAATCTATCCTGACCACCAGTTTCTTTTCCTGCTTTTGTCCTGTTGTATTTCTGTTGCTGTTTGTCCCTTTGTTCTCCCCCAAGGCAATAGTCCTTTTACTCCTCATCTCAAAATCACTTGGTAAAGGGCAAAATTAACTATGATTGGCCACAACCTTGAGCTATTGAACTGCTTCTATGTGAGACAGCTAGATGGTACAGTGAAGAAAGACCTGGACCTGGAGTCAAGAAAGACTCATCTTCATGAGTTCAAAATCAGCTTTAATCATTACTGGCTGTGTGACGTGACTGAATCCTGCTTGTCTCAGTTTCCCATCTATAAAAATGAGCTGGAGAAGGAAATGGCAAACTTATTCCAGTATCTCTGCCAACAAAGCCCCAAATAGTGTCATGAAGAGTCATACACAACTGAAATGACTTAACAAACAAGATACTTGTGTCTTATTGGTGGCCTATACTACAGTCTTGGATCTGCTACTACTCACAATATTTGGCTGCAGATATAGATCTGGAATTGATCTTAGAACTCACCTAATCTAATCCCTTGCTTTTATAAATAAGGAAGAAGAAATAAAGGTCCAATTAGGTTAAATAGTTGTCCAAATTACCACAGCTTTTAAAGAGCAGAGGCAGGATCCCAAATGAAACCCTATTATTCCAAATTTAATGCCCTTTGCTTTCTACCGTGTTGCCTTCTTTAAAGAATTTTAAATGATATAATCTCTATAGTTCCTTTCAGCTCTACAGATCTATAAATTCTCATCCATCTTTTACAGATTTCCAAAACTCCTTTGGTTAATTGCTTAATTTCGTCGTGGACTCTTGGAGTAACATTCCTACATGGAAATCTCCCTTTTTGTCCATGATTCTCTCCTTCTTTTGTCCTCCAGGTTCTTCCATGTTTTCCTATTCCAACAACTTTGGTTAAATCTTTTTTGGCTTCCATTTCTCTATTGATGGGATTTGTCCAATTACTCTACCAGGATTTCTTTGGGAATAGATCTCAGAGAGAGGGTCCAATTTTATAAGGTGAATAACAAAAAAGGCCTTCCCTTTTTTGATGTCCTTCTCTTACAACCTTCTATCCAGCGTTTGCTCTTAAAAGAGTGGTCATCCTAGACACTTGGCCTCCCTTCCCCATGTCTTTCACTCATTCCCTGGGATGCACAGCTAAATAAATAGCCTGTGGGGAGCACTTGGGATTTTTTATAATCCTTATTTAACAGCTTTGTCTCTATTTTTTTTCCCTCCCTGAAGAGATGCCAACACCTCGTGGAAAAGCTGTGGAAAAGCAAGTCTATTTTGGGGGTGATCTGGCAGCTCTTCCTCCTCAGAGCTTCTCACTCTGCACTTGGTATTGCCCAGGCATGGTGACTGGGGAACTGAGGCTGCCCTCTTTCCTGAGCCTGGGATGTGGGAGGAGGGGGCGCAGAATCCCAGCTCAGAGCAAAAATCTCTAAAGGCAGGAAAGTTCCTTATTGATTATGTCTTCTGTGAATATCTCTTGAATGGGTTTTGGGATGTGAGTAGTAGTTCTCTAGGGGAAGGGCCTGATAATCTCTTCCTATAATCAGTTATAAGTATTTCCTAAACATCTATTATGTGCTAAGCACTGTGCTAGGTGCTAGGAATACAAAATCAAAAATAAACCATCACTTGTCCTCAAGGAGTTTATATTCTATGGAGAAAGACCCCAGAGAAATTCCATACCAAAGAAGCAGAAATCTAGTAAACTGGAAGTAGTTAAGGGAAGGAAGGATTCAAGGCTCCTCAGATAGGAAACTCCCATGTCTTCAGTTTATCTCCTAGTTCTATGTGTCCAGATAATAATAATAATAATTATACTTTCATATTTCACTAGATCTGTAATCATCAGACCCATCTGTGACTTCTTATGTTATGTGAAAATTGCCTATATCCTTCTAGAAATGTTCTGTAGTGGGTAATGGTCTATATAACCTGCTAGAGTCTGTGTTCTGGTTCTTTCACCATTAATTGGGTACATTTGTTATTTCTTATTCTTGCTCTAAAATAGGCCCATTGAAAAATGAGAAGAAAAACAGATTGTGTACCTCTCACAGTTGTGGGCAAGAGATATATTCTTAACCAAACAAGAGATAGAAGCAATTTCAAAAGAGGAAATTACTTAAAATTGAAGAGCTTCTGCACAGATGACATTAATGCATCTAGGATAAAAAGGAAAATGGTTGAATGGGTGAAAAAATCTTTTCATCAAATTTCTCTGATAACAGGTTCGGTATCCAAGATATATAGACAATAAGTGTACATAAGATTAATGAACATTCCCCATTAGATAATAGTCAAAGAATATGAACAATCAGTTCTCAAAAGAAGAACTGTAACGTATTCACAACCACATGAAAAAAATGATCCAAACCATTACTAATAAAAGAAAAGCAAATCAAAATAATCCTAAGGTTTTACTCAAGCCCTGAATATTGGCAAAAATGAAAAATAAATGGCAACAGTCAATAGGGAGTATGGGGAAAGAAGCATATTAATACATTGTGATGGTACAATTATTTTGCAAAGCAAATGGAGATTAGATTCCTAATTAAGTCATATACTTATGTATATACAAAGTCCCCATATATTCAAAAATATTTATGGCAGTATTTTTGTGATAACTAAGAATTGAAAACAAAGTAATTGACCATCAATTGGGTAATGTCTAAACAAATTGTGGTACTTGTATGTATTGGAATGTTACTATGTCATAAGAAATGTGTGAGATGAATACAGAAAAGCATGGAAGATTTACATAAAATTAATGCAGAGTGAAGTAAGAAGAACCTAGAAAACAATAAGCACAATATCTGCAACAATGTAAATGGAAAGAATGACACGCCAAAAAGTAAAAGTAAATGAAACAAAGTTACAGTGACCAAATGGGATTCAAATGAAGAAATTTGAAAAAATATCTCTAATCAACTCTTTCATGGAGGTAAGAGGTTGATAGATGTTACACATTGCATATGTAAAACAATATAGGGTCACCATTTTTTCTAGTTATATAATCCATCTCTTTGCCATCTCTTATACTGTCTTTTGCATGCAATACTTGAATAATGTGCAATAATTTATTTCTATCCACCATGATACATTGTTTGTATTTCAAGTGATCTGAAACTAGGATTTCTTTATTCCAGATTTACAATGATATAGTACTGACAAAATAATAATAATGATAAGGTTTAAATAAAAACTGTTGCTTTTTTTTTGAAAGACTTAGGAAATCTGGTCAACACAATGACCAATTACAGTTCCAGAGGATTCATAATGAAATATGCTATTCACTTCCAGATAGAGACATAATAGGTCCTAAATGTAAATTGAAATATATATGAGAATATATAATGAAAACATGAATTTGTTTTGCTTGCTTATACATGTTTGCAGTAGTTTTTGTTTTACTTGTTTTCTCAGTGTGAGAAGGGAGAGAGAGGGAGAAAATTCAGAATAGAAATTAAGAGAGATAAGTCAGGCAAACTACATTTTGCTAAAAGCTACCAAAGACAATGAATATCAATTCTGAAAATTTTTGCACCAGAATTTTGAAAGAAAAGTTAAGTGAATTACAGAAGAAAATAGATCATAAATCTATGCTTACTGAGGACCTCCATTTACTCCTCTCAGAACTAGATAAATCTAACACAAGAGATATAATAGATTTCTGGAGAATACTGAATGGGAATAAATAAAAGTATACTCTTTCTCAGTTGTAGGTAATCCCTTCACAAAAATTGACATTGTATAAGAATATAAAAAAATCTTACAAACAAATGCAGAAAAGCAGAAATATTAAATGGGGACAATAATATTAATTAAATTTTGGGACAATAATGCTATGAGAAATAATTTATTTGGACTCCTATTTTATTCCAATCAGTATTAATCAATCTGATGACTCATATCAAAATTTTGTATATAATACCTTGGGGTGTAAGCTATAAATTTTAAGTTTACTTGATTAACTATAGGGAAATTAACTAGAGGCCCTCTATTTTTATTTTCCTTGTTAAAGCCTAGCATGGGGAAGGTGACTATCTAAAAAGTCTCCTAATACATTTTTGTATCTCCAGACCAATCTCTTGTCCATATAACCTTTTTATGATCAATTAAATCATTGACTGTGATAGCTTGTCCCATCTCCTCCTGCCTAACCTAAGGAGAAGTCTATTCATCTTATGACCATTCAGTCAGTGGAGATATTCCTAGCTTCATCCAATGATGAATAATAATGTAATATTCCCAGTGGACATATTGGTTTGTATATTTTAGCATATGTATCATATGTCAATTGATGGAATTATTCTGTTTGTTATAGTTGTTCTTGAATGTCTGGGTACTTAGTCCTATAAAAATATTGTCCTGGAAGGAGAAGGTATCTCAGATTGATAAAGAGTTGCAGTTCCTTTCATAGAAGAGACCATGGACCCTTTAAAGTCCATGAACACTTTAAAGTAGTGCCATTAGCTCAGAGCTCTACCACATTTCTTTCATTGTAGGTGGGACACTTCTGATCCCCACATTAATGCCATCCCACATGAGACAGCAATACATGGACCTGAACCTCTTTTGGTTGGCTCCTACAATGAACCAAAAAAGCAAGTGTACCTCAGGTCAAATTTTTGCTGTTGGTTCTTCTATGGACACCAACCCTGGGAGGATGAACTCTCCTCACTGTTTATACCAAAATTCCTTGAGCTTGAGGTAAGTGTCTTCAAGATTGGTGAGTCTGCCTTGATTTATACTAAATTCATTTTCTTTAATCAAAGTTCCTGATTGGACCAAGAGGGACTGTTTGGATAGGCTTAGGAGCACTCAAATTCTATTTTTATTAAAATTATATTACCATAATTTTAACTTTTTAACCATAGCCTTTATCTCTTATTTCTTCCATTTTTCTTACTTTCATTTTGTTAAGACCAAGGAGAATTAGCAGTATAATTGCTAGTTCCTCATTTTCAGCCAACTAGCCACTTAGCTATTTTTAAAACTTCCTATTGGCAGGGTTAAAACTGATTTTTTCTTTGCCTTCAAATTCTTTTAACAAGGAATAATTTAACCATTTTTGTTATCAGTAGAGAAATCTCTTAATCTGGTTGAGGGGGAAACTCACAGCAGGGTGAGGAATTTATCAATAGGATCCTATGATCACTCCAGTGATGGGTAGGGTTTGGGGTGTCACTTGAGCACAGAGTACTTGTAGGCTCTGACACCATCTTGAGGGAGTAATAATTTGGGCTACAGACAGCAGCCTTAGGAGAGATATTTTTCATTTCAATGATAAACTGTCAAGGAGTGAGACCATCCTGGGAGCAAGTCAGTTATTGACCAATTTAATTAATTAAATTGACCAAGCTTAATTTTCAGGAAGTTTTAAAGGAAAGCAAAAAAAATTTTTTTTTCCTTTATAAATGACCTTTAGGTTCTAGTTAACTGGTCTTAGAACCCTAAAAGTTAAGCCCAGAAATTAAAAATTGGAAGTATTGGAGAATTTGCCAAAATAAAACTAGAGGGTTAGCTGTAGGAAAGATACAAGCCTAGGTGGAATTCAGGCAGATAGGAAATGGTTTTTTCTCCCTCCACTTTTCCCTCTTCTTAATTTATACTCATAGGAGGTTATCTTTAGGGCCTTCAATTGGGAAACTTCTCAGATGTCATAAGTCAAAAAGTAGGGTCTTCCAGAAATCTAACCCAATTCATTCAGGGGAAGTCCCCCCCCCAAAAAAAAGTGTCATTCCTGTTCAGAACACCTGTAAGAGAGTTGGGGTCAGGCATAAGGGGAGAAATGCATTCTACAAGATGCAAATTAGAATAGGGATAAATTGCCTTTCAGAGGGTGACTAAAGAAAGACCTATTAAGCTGTATAAAGTTTGGTTTGAGAATACAAAAAGTTTAGGGGATTGTTTTGGCCAAAGAATTGAATATAGAATTAGAAACACAATAAAACATGTTAAAATTAATAGATTAGTGAAAATAAGTTCAAATTATAAAATAATGCTATAGTAAGGTAGAGAAATAATTATTGAAGATAAAATTAAACTAGAATATTTATGAAAAATATATAGAAATAAATTAAGTGCACACCTAATTAAGGGTGTTCAGATTAGAAAATATTAAAATTTATAAAAGTATAAAATGCAGAAATTTTGAGAAGGAAAATCAGAACTTACAAAATTATTTTAAACAAATAAAATGGATTTGTGAATGATTTGAAAGAAAATAGAGAAAAAATTATACCCTGAGCCCTTTAGAAACTATCAGATAGTTTTCCAGTAGTGAAATTCCCATTATATTCCTCTGCCATAGTGAGGTTTGGCCAGTCCTTTCAACATTGCCAAAATAATTGGGTGAATGCTTTTCTAGTATAAAAGAGGTTAATTCTGAGGAGCTACATGATTTCTTCTCTAAAGTCATCTTGTTTACTAAAAACTGTAATACTCTAAAATGAGGAACTTGTGAGTTTTTTTAAATCTATTTACCTATCACTTACCAAAAAAAAACAAAAACAAAAACAAAACAGAAACTATGTATTTGTAACTAATTCTGATGGTCCCAAAACTCAAAAAAATCAGGATGAACTATGCATTTCTAACTATTAAAGACCCAAAAAAAGCTTTATTAGAGAAATTAAGGAGGTAAAAGATTAGTGTGACATAAGGAAATAAGAATAATTAAGGGTGAGTGATGGGTAAAGAAAGCTGGAGTTTGCACTGAAAGCATAAATTCAGGATTTGAAAATAAAGTATTTTGGAGTTTTGAAAAGGAAATTTCATAGAAGCTTGAATATCCTTTCCAATATCCCATTGAAATAGAAAAGATTTAGAAATATTCTTAGGCAACATTCCTTTGATAGTTGCATGTCTTGCTTCCCCAATCAATATGAGACTACAAAATATGTTTCATAAAATGCATGTTGATTGTTTGATAGAGAAAGGATTACTTTTGTGTTCTGGTTTTAATAGTTATGTTAAAGGGTTAGTAATTTAGAAAATTTAAGGGAATTGGTTTGACTTTTTGGATAACTCAAAGAAACAAAGAAGTAATGGGAACTTGGGAGTGTCACCATGCATTTTTAATATGTCAAATAAAAATAATGGAATTTTGTGTAAAATGATGATTAGTTATTGCCACTAGTCATCATAAATCAAAATCGATGGGGTTGAAAATATTGTGATGCTGGTAACTTAGAAAATTTAAATAGTACTTTGTATATGAAGGGAATAATAAACATTTACACCTATCTCCCAGAGTTGGCAGAAGAAATTCACAGTTACAAAGTGCTTAACACAGTGCCTGTCTTGTGTAAAGCATGAGTGCCATCCTATCCAGATCTTGTGAGAAGACAATTGAGGAAAATACTATGCCATTTATAGGTACTTTTTCTAATTGGCATGGAATGTTAACAAAATTAAGAAATTATAGATAAAACATTTTAAAGTATTACTTAAAATAGGTTTAAACAACTTTTTTTTAAATAGTATTTTATTTTTTCCAAATACATTGCAAATAGTTTTTCAACATTCATCTTTACAAAACCTTGTGTTCCAATTTTTTTTCACTTTCTTCCCTTCCACCTACCCAAGACAGCAATCTGATACAGATTAAATATATGCAATTTCCTTAAACACATTTTCCATATTCCTCATGCTGTGTAAGAAAAATCAGATCAAAGGGAAAAAAAATACAAGAAAAAAAACCCAAAACATTGTGAAAATACCATGCTTTGTCTCCAAAGTTCTCTCTCTAGATGCAGATGGCACTTTTCACCACAATTTTATTGGACTTGCTTGAATCACTTCATTACTGAAATGAGCCAAGTCCAACACCATTGATCATTATATAATCTTGTTACTGTGTACAACATTCTCTTGGTTCTGCTCACTTCACTCAGCATCATTTCATGTAAGTCTTTCCAAGTTTTTCTGAAATCATTCTGCTCATCATCTTTTATAGAACAATAATATGCCAGTACATTCATATAAATTATTCAGCCATCTCCCAGCTAATGGATATCCATTCAATTTCCAGTTCTTTGCCACTAAAAAAGGGCTGCTATATTTTTGCATGTGTGGATCCTTTTCCCTTCAAGCAACTTTTAAGACATGGAAAATAATTGGCATATAATAGACTCTACCTAAACTACCATGATTAGCATGAAAATGCCAGGGGGTAATAAGATAAATGACTGTCTATGAATGGATAACTTATCACATAGATTGGTGATGTTTTAATACAAGAAATCTAAGAGAAGCTGTTGAAGCAAGTTCTTTCTCTTTTCAGTCTGAATATTGTTACATTATATTTCTTTTATATAATTAAAGTATATTTTTAAAAGCTAGAAAATAATGATTTATTGTTGGGGAAAAAAATGTGGTAAAATTCTCTTAAAAGATCTTTGTGAGGTTCCTTGAGATAAGCCCTACTGACAAAGTATTATGAAATTTAGTGCTGCCATTTGAGGTACTAGAGCCTCTTTCTCCCAAAGTGGAAAAATGAAAATCTTGAATAATAAGGTAGGTATCATTGGAAACTTATGCATCTTTTAATGCCATTATTTTGAACCAATTATTCACTATGTATGAATTTGTAGAGAAGTGGGAAAAAAAATACAAGGCTACACAAATCTCCTGGGGCTCGGAGACTAAGAAAGATAAACCACTCCTTTCCAGAACTATCACCAAGTATACTTTTTAGTTCACAAAAGGGGTGAGGATGGGGGAAGAGATTATTGTGGCTCACAAGGGATAATAGATTAAACAAGAGTGGATTACTTCAGATACCACCCAGTGGCAACTTGTATGACAGCTACTTGTCCAACTTGTGTAATATTTAAGCAACTTGCCTTTCAAATCATGTTGACCATCTGCTAGCTTATACCCTTCTTTGAGCACTTACAGAAAAATATTATGCACAAGTTTGTCCTTAACCAAGGTTGAACTATTTCCTAATTTTAAAACCAAAGTTCCCTCTGATACCATAGCTTTCACAAAGGAATTTGTGCCCAGATACGACCCACTTGCCTTCGAGGACTCTTCTAAGGAATCTTAGCTCATTCTCATCCCATTGTATTCTAGAAGTGGTCTAATACTTTCTCAGCAAATTCCCCAACTGATGGGTATTCACTCAATTTCCAGTTTCTTGCCACTACAAAAAGGATTGCTACATTTGTGCACATATGCACAGAGAGATCATAACAGATCTCTTTGGGATACAGATTCCAGTAGAGACACTGCTGGATCAAAGGGTCTGCACAATTTTATGACCCTTTGGGCATAGTTTCAAATTGCTCTCCAGAATGGTTGAATCAGTTCACAACTACACCAGCAATGTATTAGTATTCCAATGTTTCCATATCCTCTCCAACCTTTATTTTTTCCTATCTTAGCCAATCTGAGAGTTGCTAAATGATACCTCAGAGTTAATTCTGCCTATGAAATTTGAAATCAACCAGAACTAATGCTATGTCCCAGTCTTTGTCCTCACATAAATTCCATTGATAGGGATGAATATAAAAAAGGGTAAGAAAAGGAAGAAGAGAAAGAGGAGAATAATGAATGATATTTGTGATTTTTATTAAGTTATACACACTAGTATAGTGAGGAAATATTTTGAATTTCAATCACAGATAACAGACATGAAGTTTTACAATTGGTGGGTTATTTAATTTATAAGAGAATATCCTATAACATTGTTTCATTATGATATTAGATGTGACAGTTTTCAAAATTGGATTAAGAATTTTACATGTAAAAATTGTTTGAAGCATCTAATAAAGTTAGGAGAGACAGGCTAATTTTCCAACTTAGGCCCTCATGATGCAATAATTAAAATTTTCTGAAGTTTCAGGTGAATTGTGTATTTCTAATATAGTAACAATTCTTATAGCTCTTTTATGAGTTTTTGTCAAGTGGCTGTATAAGAAGCCTCTTCCTAGCTGACCTAAGAACATGGCTTGTTAAAATTCCTTGAATATTTTTCATCTAATTATATGATACTTAATGACAACCACCCAAAGCTATGAAACTATGATAATTGGAACTTGCTATTAGACTTCATAGGATTGTAATTGATATTATTCCGAGTCTGATTCCAGGTTAGACCAATGATCCAAGTACCAGTAATGCTATGAAGATGACATCCATGAATTGCAGGTAATATTCTCATGGGGAAAGCAGGGACAACAACTCTTGGCATGAGATGAGGTAGGGTTCTCCTGATTTGATTTACCTAGTATGACATTTCCTCTTAAGTACACCTGTATATTACACCTGTTAAGCCTGGGTCAGTAAAATTGAGTATATAACTCTAACTTGGAATTGACATGAAGGAAACATTTTCCCTTTATTTTATAAAGCTTTTTTTAATTTTCAAAACATATGCATAGTTTTCAATATTCACCTTTGCAAATTGTGTTCCAAATTTTCTCCCTCTTCTGCCTAGCCCTTCCCCTAGACAGCAAGAAATCCAATATATGTTAAACACGTGCAATTCTTTAATATATATTTCCATAATTATTCATAATTCCTTAATCCATATTCCATAATCCATGCTGTACAAAAAAAAAGTCAAAAAAAGGAAAAAAATGTGAAACAAAATGCAAAAGTGAAAATACTGTTATTGTGATCCACATTCAATCCCCACTCTTTCTCTAGGTGCAGATGGCTCTCATCATCACAGACCATTGGAACTGGCCTGAATCACCTCATTGTTGAAAAGAACCTCATTCATCACAGTTGATCATCATATAATGTTGTTGTTGCTGTGTACAATGTTTTCTTGGTTCTGCTCACTTAAGTCTCTCTAGGCCTTTCTGAAATTCTGCTAATAGTTTCTTATAGAACATTATTCCATAACATTTATGTACTACAACTTATTCAACCATTGTCCAACTGATGGGCGTCCACTTAGTTTCTAGTTCCTTGCTACTACAAAAAAGGCTGGTACAAATATTTTTGCACATGTGGATCCTTTTCCCTTTTTTATGATCTCTTTGGAATACAGACCCAGTAGATACACTGCTGGATCAAAGGGGATGCACAGTTTTAGAGACCTTTGGGCATAGTTCCATATTGTTCTCCAGAATGGTTGGATCAGTTCACAACTCCACCAACATGATATTGTGTCCGTTTTCCCACAACTTCAATATTCATCATTGTTTTCCTGTCATCTTAGCCAGTCTGAGAAGTGTGTAGTGGTAGTTATCTGCATTTTCTTGAAATTGAATAAATGTATTTATACATCCCATCTCAGAGCTTTTTCTAATAATTGCAATTGTTTTGGCAACTTCCAAATGAATGCAATTATGTATCAGGGGGTAATCATAATTTAGAAAAAAAAAAGTGTTCTCTTAATTCTGTAGTAAGGAACAGATGAGCAGCTAAAAGAAAATGGCTAGAATGATTAATTTTTCAGTTTTAATAGTTGAAATAAGTTTTGGTAATATATGCTAAATATAAAAAAATTCAGTTATTTGAATTTTCCAATCTAAAAATATAAATTCTCTTGTTTAGTGATAATAGCTATTAAAATTTGAACCAGCTCTCACTTCCTGACCTGTCATAGCAAACTAGAATTTTAACAGAGAGGGATCTCTGCAAGTGATCTGAAGTAAATCCACTTGAAGCTGCTCTGAAGCCCCACTCATTCTGTATTCCTAAAAGGAAGAGTTCTCCAAAAGACCAGAGTACTGTATTAGAGGTCTCATATCACCATAGTGGGGTGGCTGTCATTGCTTGAATAGTTTTTATAAACTCAAGGATTTCCAGAACCAGTGTGTAGGTGTAGACAATGCTTATGCTGTTGC
Organism: Antechinus flavipes; assembly: GCF_016432865.1. Lineage (NCBI taxonomy): Eukaryota > Metazoa > Chordata > Mammalia > Dasyuromorphia > Dasyuridae > Antechinus > Antechinus flavipes. Next base: position 142,792,737 of record NC_067399.1, read on the forward strand.
AGTTGAACATATGCCCCATGGTTCCCCCCAATTTCTTACCTTGTAGAGCACGTTTGCTAGGAGGTACCTGTCCCTCATGGTTCCTGGTCAGTTAGAGTATCACCTCAGAACATTCATTGTATTATTTAGTATGAATTAATGTTTGCTCAAATGAAACAATCAGTAGAAGTTGTACCCACTTTCCCTCTTCTCTGACGTCACCCTTGCATTTCAGGAGGGCTTCCTTCTTTTGGTTTCATGTTGCCCATGGAGGATTAGTCTCCATGCATTCAGATTATTAGAATCCAAAGATTGTTGTCTTCTGTGGATTGAAGGGGATGAATTTGAGAAATTCTTTTTAAACCCTATTCTATTCCAATCAATATTAACCAATTTGATAGAATCAAATAAAGTTCTGTGTAAAAGGCCCCAGAACTGTGAGCTAGAGAACCTGAGTTCACTTGCTTAATTACAAAAGTTAACTAGAGGCCCTCCACCCTTGTTCTTCCTTGTCATGGTGACCAAGATGGCAGAGATGACAACTACACAGAAAGTATCCCAATATATTTTTGTACCTTCAGACCAAATCTCTCATCCAACAGGAGCAGCTGACCATCATAACCATTTTATGATCGCTTAGGTCACTGACTGTGATAATTTGTACCATCTTCCTATGTTTAACCTAAGGAGAAACCCATTCAGCAGTGGAGATTATTCCTTGCTTCATTCAACTTGTGACCCAGCTGACATATCCTTTTGCTTATTTTACCATTATGTGCCATATGGCAATCAATGGAGTTATTTTGTGTTTGATATAGCTGCTCTTGAATGTCTGAATATTTAGCCCTAGAAAAATATAGTGCCCTGGAAGGAGGAGGCATCACAAATTGTGAGGAAAATCTGTTGACCCCCTTATTAGAGGGTATAATGGACCCTTTAATTAAAATACCATTGGCTATGAGCTCTATCTCAGTCTCTTTCATTAGGTGGGATACAATAAAAATTACATTCAATTAAAGGGTCTTGGAAGTACAGATTAAAAATTAGTTAGGTACTAGATAATTTTAATGAATGGGTCAAAGGACAAATCATAGAAACAACCAATTTCACTGAAGATGATAATGAGATAACATACAAAAATCTATGGGATGTAGTCAATATTTTTTAAAGTAGGCATCCAGGTCACCTGAGCAGCTTTTTTGGCCTTGGTGAAGAACATTTTCTGAAGCTCAGTAGGAATAACTATTGACATCTTCTTCCTATCTGATGTCTAAATAATGGAACATTGGCAACTTTATATCTTAGATGATAAGTGTGAATGAGGATGTGAATCAGAGATGTGACTAGAAGAAGTACAGCAATAAGATACTTAGGGCACAACATAGAATGCAGAGAAATAATGGCTGGCATTTACATGGTGCCTGAAGGTCCTCAAAAGTATTCTTCCTATTAAAGATCCTGAAAAAAAAAGGAGCACTTTATTCTCACTTTACAGTTGAGAAAACTGAGGCCCAAAGAGTTTAAGTGATTTATTCATGTTAAAAATAGCTTATTAAGTATGAAATCAGGATTTAAATCAAGGCTTCTCCTGTCTCCAATTCCAGGACCCTTTATCCTACTGTTCCAAATGCAATGAGAATACTTTTTAATAGTCATCAGGCAATTTTAACACAGGTTTAATGCTAACACATAATAGGCCCTTAATTACTTACCAACTGACTTATTAAAGTACTTTTTGTAATAGCAAAAATTTGGAAATAATCAATGCTCATTGAACAAATTGTGGTTCATAGAAGTAATGGAATATTACTATGCTTTTAGAAATGATGAATGTGATGAATACAGAGAAGCATAGAAAAATCTATATAAACTGAAGCAGAGTAAAATAACAGCAAGAAAACATACACAGCAACTATGTTGATATATAAATGGAAAGAACAACTTCACACCAAAAATCAAAAGTGAATGTTACAGAATTATTAAAAAGCAAGCATGGCATGAAAGAAAAATATAACAAAATACTCCTAATCCACCCTTTTGTAAGGATGGAACATCCACAGGCTTTATATATTACACATCTTTCCAGACTTTTTGAATGTATTGATAGTTGGCTTTTTATTATAAGTTATTATAAGGCAGGGAAGGAAAAGAATACTGGGGAAAACTATGACAACATTTTAAAAAATCAAGTTTACTAAAAAATAATCCATGATCATCTCTAGGTCTTGTGTTTGTGTGTAAGAAATCAAATTTTATCTGTTACAGTGAAGATGCAAAGCCTCCAGCAGACTATAAGGAACACAGAGAGCATGATTTTCAAAACCTTCTTGAGATCAGAACTGTAATTGTGGTTGTTCAGTCCCATCTGATTTTTCATGACCCCATTTGTGATTTTCTTGGCAGAGATACTCGAGTGATTTACCTTTTTCTTTTCTAAGTCATTTTACATGAGAAACTGAGTCAGACAGGATTAAGTGACTTGCCCAGTCACACAGCCAGTACTTATCTGAGAACTCAGGGCTTCCTGATTCTAGGCCCAGTGGCCCTATCCACTATGCACTCTAGCTGCTATAATTAGGGCAGGGTAAAATCAGGCTTTGCCCTGAATTTTAGATGGCACAAATATTTATATTCCTTCCAACTGCATTGCAACAATTAACCTTAGTTTCTGTGGGTGCCTGGGGCTTTCTGACCTTGTAACATCTCCCCCAATGAGTTCTTTCTGGGACCTTCATTTTGGGAATAAACCCAGGCCAGCCATCTTCCTTCCCCAAACCCCTGGCCTTCCCCAACCTTCTCCTCAGGAAGCATCCCTTTGCTGACCTTGCTTTGCCATCCTCTGTCACCTCAGGAATTGGCCCAGTCAAGCTTTGCTTCTGTTACAGACTTTGCCCCCACCTCCTCAAAGGTCACTTTCTTTACTGCTTCTGTTTTTAAACTTCCTTTCTGGTATCTTCCTCCACAGAATGTCAGCTCCTAGAAGTCAAAGTCTCTTGACCTCTAAGAAGTCTTGATCTCTTCTTTTTTTCTTGTTTATTCTGTTTGTGTCTTCAGAACTTGGCCCAGTGCCTGACACATAGTAAATACTTAATGTTGGTTACCCTCTTGCCGGGCCTGCCCCTGGCTACTGTATGGCACACGTCTTCCTTCTCCTTCCATGGCCACATTCCAAGTACATTCTCCATTGTCCTCACTTGCACCAACTCTTCCCTATAGCATCCTATAACCTCTCTAAGACCGGGGATTTCTGCCTAAGGGTCTGGTGTCCCAGTATCTTTGTCTTCATGTCCAGGATTGCTTTCCAACTGTACCCTGAATTGACTTTGTCTTAAAAAAAAAAAAAAAAAAAAAAAAAAAAAAAGGCTTAGAGGTATGTTTTATCCTATTTACCCTGGGTTCCCAAATTATTAATTATTGCTTTGATAAGATCACACAAATGCCTCTTCCAGCACTGAAAAGTAGACAGGAGAAGGAAAAAGAGACTGAAAAGCTACAGAATCACAGAAATGGAAGATAGAAGGGCCTGGGAAGATCATCTGACCTCTGATAAACACAGCGAGTCACAATTACAGTGAACACAGATCATGATTTCAAGCCAGTGAAGGTGGAGAGGAGTTGATTCTTAACAGAGATAGGGTTAAGATGGAAGATTAAGATAAGACAGATAGGTGACAATGCAATATTGATAGAGCTCTTGAGTTCAAATTTCACCTCACACATTTATTAGTTGTGTGACTATAGGCAAGTCACTTAGCCTCTCAAGAGTGGTTCCTCCTCTGCAAAATGAGGACAATAATAGCACTTGTGAGTATTAAATAAGATAAAGCCTTTTGCAAACTCTAAAATGCTAACTAATGTTATCATGAGACAGCTAAGTGGCTTAATGGATGGAACTCTGGAGTCAGAAAGACCTGAGGTTCAAATCCTGCCTCAGATACTTGCTAGTTGTGTGATCCTGGACAAGTCACTTAACCCCATTTACCCTCAGTTTCATCATGTGTCAAATCAACTGGAGAAGAAAATTGCAAACTACTCCAATATCTTTGCCAAAAAACAAAACCAAACCCAAATGGGATCACAAAGAGTTAAGACACAACTGAAAAATGACCAAACAACAGCAAAAGTATTGATTTGTCTAACTTTACTTCTTTGTTACAAGGGTGAGAACCATTATATAGGGAGAACAAGAATCAATGGAAAAACAGTAATGTAAAAAGCACTGTTAAGACATTTATATTAAATACAAAAATGTGTTCTGCAAAAAATTTACATATATACATATATGAATACATACACGTATTTTAAACAGAGTGATGCATCTCATTTTACCTTTTCTCTCCAGAGAGGGCAAGTATTTTTCCTGTCTTATTGATGGGGCCCGAGATCAGGCATCTATTAATAGGAAGGAGAAAGATAGGAACTAGTGTCTTCTATCTCCCAGTTCTTTTTCGATTTTCTTGCCTTTGAATTCTCAGGTTATGTGGCTGGATCCCATATCTTTGGTCAGGTTGTAGCTGGACCCTGACCTGCCTTGTCTTCTGTCCTATTCTTTCTCCAGTGTTGTATGTGGCACCCAGGGCAAGCAGCATGAAACTTGTAAGCCTTAACAACAACAAAGACCAATTCTGTTAACTCCCAAATTGTTATATTTCTATAGATCTTACACTTCTACTCAATAAACTCCCTCCCACTCCCGTTTTACCAAAGGAACACTAGTCAGATCTACAATTTCCTGAAGTTTAATTAGCCTCCTTTTCCATACCTACTTGCCCTGATTTATCAAAAACTCCCGCAAATCTTTTCTTTTTAAACTAGTTTTAGGGAAGTTCCTGAGGCCTTAAGGGGGCTAGAAATATCTCATAAAATCTCAGTGCTGAAAGGAACTTCAGAGTTCAACCCATATTTGAACATGAATCCTTTTTATAACATACTTGACAACTGGTCATCTAATTTCTGTCAGAAGCCAAGAGATACCTCTTGAGCCAACTTACTATAAAGACTGACACTTCTAATGATTAGGAAGTCCTTCCTTATGATGAACTGAAATTTGCCAATACTTCTCCCACCCCAACCCAATTTTCTTTTCCAGCTAAGCAGCCACAATTACTTTGGTTAATCTTAATATAGCAGTTTCCCATTCCTAGACTGGGTTGTCTGACCATGAAAGAGAGCAGATGAACAATTGTATCCCATACTAGACTTCTATTAATTAGACTTCTAATTAACTTTTTCATCCTTAGTGCCTACTCTCTTCTCCCCCCCCTTCAAACTTTTTCTCCCACCTCTACTTTAGCTTATCTCATCATCTTTATTAAACTCTATAATTTTAGATTAGTATCTAGCCTAATAAAAAGAATTTCCCCTAACCATAAATGTATTCTTTACCTCAAGATATTCTCATAATTGCCTTCTGAAATGTCAAAGTCTACCCCCCTTCTCCATATTTATAATTTAAAAAACCCATTCAAATAGTTTAAACAAACAAACTGCCCAAGAGCTCTTGGATCTCTATTCTCACTTTACCAGCCCATTTGAGGTTAGCCCCTAACTAATTATGCCTTCAACATTCTATTCTGTTCAACAAACATCAGGAGAGGAAGTGAATTGAGTGAATAGACTGAAGGGCTTGGACTCCAGAAGATCTGAGGTTCAAATGTGACTTGACTCACTAGCTTTGTGACCCTGGACTATAGTCATTTATTTGTTTCAGTTCCTTATCTGTAAAATGAGTTGGAGAAGGAAATAGCAAACCATTCCAGTATCTTTGCCAAGAAAAATTCAAATGGGGTCACAAGAAGTCAGATTGAAATTACCTAATAACAAGAAGCTCCTACTATGAGTTTCTTGGTTAAAGCTCTTTTCTCTAGCCTCTGGAGATTCAAAGCTACAAATGACAAAATTACTAAATAAGCTTACATTCCCCATTGGGCTAGGGTGGAAGTTGGGAAAAATACAATCTGTTCCCTGACAAAATTATAGTCTAATCTTCCCTGACCAATCTCCAAATCTCTGTGAATTACTTTTCCCCTAGAGTCTAAGGATGCTATTTTCTTTCTTTAGAAAAGGGGGGGTATTTGGGGGAAGTATTTGATGTATTGAATAAAAATTTTTCCCCAGTTACATTGAAAACAATTTTTTTTACATTTGTTTTTAAAATTTTTGAGTTCAAGGTTCTCATACTCATCCACAATTAAGAAACCACATGTGAAGTTATGCAAAACATTTCCATAAAGGTCAAGTTGTGAAAGAAAACATAACTCTCCCACCCTAATGAAAATAAAAACCTTCAAGAAAAATTAAGTTTAAAAAGAGATAAAGAAAGAATGCTTCAATCTGTATTCAGATAAATTGGTTCTTTCTCTGTGTATGGATAAGTTTTTTTTGTTGTTGTTATCATAAGTCCCTCAGAGTAGTCATGGATGATTGTACTGCTGAGAATAGCAAAGTCATTTACAGCTGGTCATCCCAGAACATTACTATTATTTTGTATACAGCACATTTCATTTTGCTTGAGTTCATGGAGGATTTCCAGGTGATTTTTTTTTTCTGAGAGCATCTTGCTCATCATTTCCCACAAAACAATATTCCATCACAAACATATACCACAGTTTATTGAAACATTCCTCCATCCCCTTCATTTCCAATTTTTCACTCTTAAGAAGACAGCTGCTATGAATATTTTTTCACACATAGGTCTTTTTTTAATCTCTTTTGGTATTTATGCCTAATAGTGGTATTGTTAAAGTCAAAGGATATGCATGAATTTATAGCCCTTTGGGCACAATTTATCAATTGGGCATGATTCTTACTTTTTATAAATTTGACTCAGTTCCCTCTAGGTTTCAAAAATGAGGCATTATCTGAGAAACTATCATTGCTAACTATTTCTCTCCCCCCCCCATTTATTCTCTCTCTCTTTTCACCCTGTCCCACCTCAAAAATGTTTTGGTATTGAGCATTCCCTCTCCCAATATGCTCTCTCTTTTATCCCTCTCTCTCCCATCCCTTCCCATATGCCATTCCCTTCCTATGTACCTGCAGGATAAAATAGCTTTCTATACTCATTTTGAGTATGTATGTTATTTCTTCTTTAAGTCAATTCTTATGAGAGTAAGGTTCATTCTCTTCACTCCTTTCCCTCTTCCCCTCCATTGTAAAAACTTTTTTCTTGCCTCTTTTTTTTTTTATGGTAGATAATTTGCATCATTCCATTTCTCCCTTTCTCTTTCTCCCAGTACATTCCTCTCTCATCCCTGAATTTCACCTTTTAAAAAAATATTATCCCTTCATATTCAACTCATACCTATGCTCTCTATCTATATATACTCCTTCTAAATGTCACAATAATGAGAACATTCTAATGAGTTACAAGTATCATCCACCCATAGAATGTAAACAGATAATAAGTCCTAGGGATGCTATTTAGATAGTGAGACTTACCCTAAATATTTCCATTGATGCTGGTGTGGAAGAACTTAGTAGGTAGTTCCCTTCCCCTCAGGAGTTTGAGTGATTTTTCATTTGCAGGTCACAAGTCCCTGTGATCTATATATTTAAGCACACATGATTGCTTTCTTCTCTTCCACTGATTTTGAAGTTCCAGCTTTTATACTTCCTTGAAGATGGTGCAAGCTAGCTGGAGCTGTATCTCTGAAAGTGGTTACTGTTTCCAGGTTCAAATGTGGGGAATGAGAAGAACTACATGAGAATCTCAAGAGACCATGACCAGTACTGCCTTGAAATCAGGGCACTTTGGAGAACAGACAGCTGAATGACGGTGCAGTGGAAGAGGTCCTGAAGCTAGAAAAGAAGTAAAGAGGTAAAGACCAGGAGTCAAAACAAAAAAATCTACAATTGCTGAGACTTCTAGCAATTATGAATTCTACCAGGGAGTGAGGAAACCGACTTCCCTCACTATCTTCCCTACTTTCCCTTGTTGATTCTAATCAGGTCTGGATAATCTTTACCATAATCCTTTACCATCAGAGAGAGCATTGGACCGGCATCAGTCACTTTTTAACAGCTTTATGCTGGGCAAGTTACTTAACCACTGATTTCCTTAGTTTCCTCAATTGTAAAATGGGGATAATAATAATAGCATTTACCTCCCAGGATATTATTGTAAAGATCAAATGAGATAATATTTGTAAATCACTTAGCATAGTACCTTGCACATATTAAGTGCTTAATAGATGCTTGTTTCCTTCCTTTTTTCCTTGCTTTTTTCTCTTTCCTTCCTTTCCTTTTTTCTCTTTCCTTCCTTTCCTTTTTTCCTTTTCTCCTCCTTTCCTTCCTTTTCTCCTGCTTTCCCCTCCCCTACCATGTTGGATGATCAACAATGAAAACTAGGAGGGAGATATAGGGGATATTTTGAAGGCATATACCTTTTTTTTCTCATTCACCCCACATGCTTAATATTCTATGTCTAATATACTATGTAATCATTGCATAAGTGTCTGAATTTTGTAAATGCAGGGGATCATGAATAGAGAGGGGAACCCAAATGAGATGATGCAGGTTTATGAACAATGTACAAATAATAGATTTTTTATTTTAGCATTTTAAGATATCTTGCAGGGTTTATGAGGGCTAAATCATTTATTCAATAAATACTTATTAAGTTGCCTGCTATATATGCCAGGTACAGGGCTTATCCCTGGGGATACAAAAAGACAGCCTCTGCCATCAAGGAACCTATAATCTAATAGGGAAGATAACATCTAAACAATGTGATATACAAGACAATAAAAAGTAAATAATTAAAAGAAGAAAACCACTGGAATTAAGAGGAGTTAGGGAAAATTAGGGGCAGCTAAGTGGCACAGTGCATAAAGTGGCAGGGCAGGCCTGAAGACAGGAACTCTTCCTGAGTTCAAATGTGATCTCAGATAGTTATTAATGTATGATCCTGGACAAATCACTTAAACTTATTTGCTTCAGTTTCTTCATCTATAAAATGAGCTAGAGAAAGAAAGATAAATCATTCCATATCTTTGCCAAGAATAGGGTCACAAAGAATTGAACACAACTCTTAATGACTGGGGGGGGGGGGGGGGGAAAGGCCATTTCATCATGTGGGAAAGTGGTGAAGGAAGAGAAAGTAACAGAAGCCACTAAGAAAGAAGGAATTCACAGAAATTAGGTATGGGAGGGGCTGGAAGGAAGGAGATAATTTAGAACTTAATTTTTTAAATGAACTTAAAAATAAATAATGGGAAATTGGGAAAGTAATAAGCATTTATTAAGTACCTTTTATGTGCCAGACATTATGCTAAATCCTTTTTAAAATAAATATCTCATTTGTTCCTCATAACTCTGGGAAGCAGGTGCAATTGTCATCCCTATCATAGTTAAGTGACTTGTTCAGAGTCTAAACATCTGAGGCCAGATATAAGGTCAGATCTATTTATTGTGCTACCTGGCTGCTCATTTCATTTCACTGGCTAGATTAATTTCTCCCTGCCAAGGGAAGATTAATCCAAACTGCTTAGAACCACTGGAAAAGTATGACTTTGGGAATGGAAGTACAGTCTGGATATCTGCAGGTTGAATGGCCTTTGGTAGCCAGTATTTGTGTTAGTGAGAAACTGAAAATGTCAGTAGGCTGAGAAGAGGACTCTGGGATAGAATGTCTTATTTTTTGAATAGGAAGGAATCCAATGTCATTGGGTGAAAGGAAAAGTATGGAGTAGACTAGGGGAATCTGGGTTTTGAAGGGCTTTGAATGTCCAAGAATTTTGTGTTTGATTCTGGTGTTTGATAAAGAACAATTGAAATATATTGGGGGGTACTGTGGGAGTAGATAACATGGACAGATCAGTGCTTTAGGAAAATCATTTTTGTGTTTGAATGGAGGATGAAAGACTTGAGGCAGGCAAGACCCACCAGTAGCCCACCTCCATAATGCAGGGGTAAAGTGATGAGGGTCTGCACCAAGAGTCAGTGTCAGAGGAGAGAGAAAAGGGCACATTTAAGGGATGTTGCAACGGTCAAGTTGAGAGTTCTTGGTACCAGATTGGATATGGGAGGGAACAGCATAGTGAGGACCATACCTTTCTTGTGAGCCTGAAGGCCCAGATGGAAGATGGTGCTAGAGAGAGGTCAAGACAGGATTTGAGGGAAAAGATAATGAGTTTGTTTTGAACTGTTGAATTTAAGATGGCCACTAGAATCCATTTCCAGAACAGATGAGTAATAAGAATAGATCTATGTCTTAGGAAGATTATACTGATAGTTTGTATGAAGGATTATCTGGAGAAAGGGAAAAAAAATAGAAGAAAATCTGGTTGCTCATTCCTAGTCCCCATTCCTAGCCCCCTCTACTTGACCAACTTTCCTTAAGAGTCCTACCTACTTAAAGGCAGTTTTCTTGTTCAAGGATCCTAAGCTAGGAATGCAGGAACCCTGGTTTTGAACCTAGACAGTATACTTTCACCCAATTGACTATTTTTCAGAATAAATTAACGTGTTCAACTTCACTCTCCATTGTCTTCTACCACTCACTTTTTTTCTCTCTACAACAAGAGTTTCCTAAGTATGGAGACATGGAAGCTCAAAACAGTTCGATTCATGATACAGCCTCAGATTCCCTTTGTAGCCTGGTCCCTAAGAGACTGGGGCGCTGCTCTTTTTGTGAAGACATGATAGTATAATTAACAGTGACCTCTGGACTAGGAAACTGCCATTTTCCTACCCTAATCCTGTAGATTCTTCAAAGTTTTACAGTGATTAAAAGGGCAGGCCAAAATCTTATCCATCCTTGCAAGAGGTCTGAATAGGCAGTAACTCTGCTTTTGTTAGCTGCTGGCTCTGAACTTTTAGTCTCCTGGGCAGAGGGTTGCGGTGCCATGAGCCTTAAGTTCTTTAGGGACAGGGGAGAGTGCCAATAGAAGGGAAATTTGCCTACAGGGAGATACAGAACTTTAGTGAGCTTCCAGGTGCTATAATATCTACTAAGAGATTACTGTTTTCATCTATACCAAGGGTTAAATTTAGAGAACACATCTAAACTTTTGATTTCAAGAGTTCAAGAAAGAAAAAAGGTCAAATTAGCTTGCTTTGAGTCTAAACTATATAGTCATAAAAACATGAACTTTGGTATGACCAATAAAATAGCTTTTTCTTGACATTTCCAAGAAGGCCTCTGGGCCTCCTCTTCCTAACTTGGTTATTTTCCTGCCCCTAAAGGTATTGCAAATAGTGAGATGGAAAATTTTTTTCTTAGGGCTCAGGGATATGTCCAAAGGTGAGTAGAAGCTGTGATACTAGACTCTGAGAGTGTGATTGCAAATCCAGGTAGAAGGGGACACATTTAAATGCTGAGAAGGAGGAAAGAGTGTAGGTGGGAAAGCAAGGAACAAAGAGGAACCTACATTTGTTACTCCATAATAAATGAGGAGGGAGCAATAACCAAAGTACTCCTGGTCAGACTTTATATTTTAGCTGCTGAGCAGCCCAGTTTTCAAGATACAATTTAGATGACTCTATTCTTAGGACTATCCCTGAAGAGGGACAAGAATAACAAATCAGCCCCCCCCCCATTTCTTGCCTACTCTGATAGTCATTCTTAAGTACACAGTTGGGATATAGTAGTGGCAGTGGCAGATAGTTTCATAATCTAAAGCAGGCAATTGTTTTTTATTAAAGCTTTTTATTTTCAAATCATATGCACAGATAATTTTTCAGCACTGATCCTTGCATAGTCTTGTGTTCCAAATTTTCCTCTCCTTCCCCCCACCTTCTCCCCTCGATGGCAAGTAATCCAGTATATATGTTAAAATACATATTAGTTCCAATATATGTGAATATATTTGTACAATTATCTTGCGGCACAAGATCAGATCAAAAAGAAAAGAAAATAAATAACAAAATGCAAAAGAAAAACAACAAAAAGAGTGAGAATGTTATGTTATGATCCACACTCAGTTCCCATAAGTCCTCTCTCTGGGTGTAGTTGGCTCCCTTCATCACAAGATCATTGAAACTGAAAGCAGGCAGTTTAAAAAAAAATTTTTTTTGCACCCCTTGGCTAGTCAGATGAAAAAAACTTTTATATAAATCATGATTGATGGAAAAACAAGTCTTAGTAATCGGTTAGTGAAAATAAAAATGTGATTTTTTTTCAACATCCAAGGTCATACTCTATTTGGGTCCATCGACATGTTTAGAGTTCCTGCTCAAGGGAATATTTTGCAGACAGCTAGGGAAATGTGAGACTTAGGATAACAAAGCAACGCGTTTCCTTTTGGAGGCTTGACCCCTTTTGTCTAAAATTTATTTGGCTCTGTTCTCTTGACATCTAAACCCCGACAATTCTCTTAATATTCTTACAAGCTGAGAAGTAAAAAGCAACCCTTATCTATGCTCCTTCCTCCCAACAGTTCCCCATGATCAATACATCACATTGAATGAAACTAGAAGGATGAAATCTTGGCTCAAGTTTTACCTTGATTTGCTCCTGTACACTCTTCTCTGAAGCTTTTTGATAGGAAGAGACTGATTCTGGTTAAGTCCATGATGCTGATTCCCCCATCCTCAGCAGGAAGCCCCCTCTTCAAGGAGAAAAGAAAGTCTGGTACTGAAAGTTGCTGTCACAGCAGGGTTCTGATCTGGATAAACATATTAGAGTTAGGGGCGGGGCCGACTCAGGAATGAGACCCTGCTCACAGCTGCCAAGAACTTTGCCCAGCTGCCCCAGGCACATTCTGCTCCCCTGGAGCCAATAAGCCAGATCACGGGGTAGGGCATTATTACCCTGTGATCCAGTAGGAGAAGGGAACTCAAAAGTTATATTCCTGATGATGCTGGACTTGGGAAATAAAATTGCAATTATGATCTATCCCATGGAGCCATCAGCTTTATTCAGAGCAGAAATTTGGGGAGGACAGGAAAGAGAGAGAAGGGAAAGAGGGAAGCCAGGAGATTTGTTAAGGGGGAGGTGAACCAAACCACATACAAACCCCTCTCATGACTGACTGAAAATAATCTAACCTAACAAAAATCAGGGTTCTTTCAGTGGTTACCGAGGCGGCTTCTGCTGTGGCGATAGAAGCTCCTGCTTTATGGGTTGGGTGAGGTGCTGGATGTCGAGCCAAGGCAGAGTGAGGTGAAGCTTCTGCCGAAATATGGTTCTTTTGGAATAGCTCTTCTCCTGAGGTATGGAGGTTATGGAGCATTGAGGAGAGAGGAATGCAAGTCAGATTTGGGTTTGAATTGTTTAGGTTGTTGAATTGTCTCTTGCTGTTTAGGCTGGATTTTGCCTGGGCCTTTGATGTTGTCCTGAGATTCAGAAGGGGAGGGAAGGGGAGGAGTAAGGGTGAGGGAACAGTCTTGGTGGGGCTGGAGAGTGAAAAAAGTGTCACAGCAGCCCAAAGCAGGGTGTATGGAAGGAGGACAAGTTCAGAGGCTGCTTCAGAGGCATCTTCTGGTCTGCATGGCAACGGGGAATAGAGGAGACCTGTAGCATCTTGACTGCGGACACAGAGCTCAGTCTAAAGGTGATGCTGGGAGGAACCAGGAGGCTGTTTGGATGTTAGAGGAAGAAGGTAGAACTAATGATCTCAAAGGTTTCTGCTCTCACATTCTCTGATCCGATCAGAGTGTTTGAGAAAAAATGTATGAGGTGGTCTGGGGATTGAAGGAGGAAGGGGTTTATGTTGGAAGGGTTACCCAAACTCAGAGAGAATGACTTATGTGGGGGGTATGAGATAGGATGGGAAGGGAAAATGGGATGATAGTGGTAGTGGTGCTGTATGGAATTCTAAATGGAAAGTCTTGTAAGATGGGAGTGATTGAAAACAATTGTGATGTGAAGAAGCTGAGGATTGTAAGAAGGAACTGACCATAGAAGATTTCAGAAGTTCGAAGTCAGGAAAACCAGAGGTCTGATCAAACTTTTTTGCTCAAGTGGGCATGGGTCTGTCTTTGAGCTGGTTCCATAGAAGTGAGAAGAATCCCAAGCAGCACCTGCATTTTGTCAACAATCCATCCCCTCTACCAAATCAGAAACCTTAAAGAGGCAGGACTTCCCTTCTTGTTTCCAAATTCCAAAACTTGTTTCCTCCCCTGCCCTCGGACTATCTTCTGAAGTCTGGCAAGGACTGTGGCAGAGTGAGGGAACAAAAGGTCTGTACCTAACTAAGGGAGTTTTAAGTCCTAGCTCCCTAAGCTGTACTTTTACGTGACTTTGGAGGAGGTTCAGCTTCCTGCTCTGCCCCCACCCCTTCCCGACTGACTGGGACTTCAGCCTGGAGGGAAACCAGTGGGGTATCTGGAACCAGAAGGAAACTAGCTGTTTACAAAAAATGCTCTACTCTCTCTAGTGGATGCATGGGGATTGCTTGAACCCAGAGAATCATTAGGAACTTCTGAGACCATGGTGACTACCGTTGTCAGAACTTGGGGAAGGGTTTACTAGTGGACACTCAGTTTCTTTCTATTTGGGTAGAGGGATTTATCTGAATGGATGAGACCTGTATTCTGGAAGTTAATCACATGATTAAAGTCATGTGAATATACATGACATCACAAAGCCCAAAGTAGATGTGGTGTTGTGTGGAAGTGATTTCTGAGGTTAGGTGCTTACTAGTCCGAATTTTAAATCTGTGGATAATCCACAGTCAGATAGTCGGGATTTGGGTGTACTATTTGTTTTAGTAATGACCATAACACCAATGTATATGTGGGAATGTCATGTGAGACCTAAACACATTATCATCATAATTGAGCTTCCTCTAGTCTCCTAAATAAGATTTAAATTTAGGAGAACATAGGTATAATCCTCCTTGCCTCTAGGACAAGTTTGGGTTTATTTAACCTAGAAGCGTTTTCTAGTCCTCAAATTCTAACCGTCTTATTTTTTAAGTGGGGAAACCACACACAGATGAGGGGTACTGGATTTTCATAGTCACTTATTAAAAACAAGAATTAGGGCTAGAGAATTGACTAGCGCAAGCATTTTAAACCTGGAGTTCACAGCCCCTTGGCTATATAGATTTCAGGGGATTCATGAACTTGAATGGGAAAAAACAAATTACATCCTTTGTTTTCACTAACGTCTAACTATACTTCATTTAAAAACATTTTGATTAGAGGTCCATAGCGTCTCCGAGCTGCCTGGGGGGCCCATTGTGACATAAGATTTGGAACCTTTGGAGAAGTATCTGATTGGTTTGCCTTCTGTATTCCTTAGAGATGAACTGAGGAAGGCTCAGGGTAGGGGTGAGGAGGGAAATGCCGTGGAAGAGGTGGTTAACAAGGGAAATGAAAATGTGAGGAGGGGGCGGAGAAGGATGCGGAACGAGGACAGAAGACCCGGGGATCCGGGGAATTAAGACGCAGGCGAAGGTTTGGGATGGCAGATAGGGAAAGAAGTCATAGGCCTAACTGTCAAGTCTTCTGCTTTGAACAAGGAGTCGGGCTCGGTTTTAGCAAGGAGGGAGAAAAAACACGAGCTAGTCCAATTCTCCGGACGTCTCTTCGGCCCCCAACCGAATCAAGAGTAGAAGAGGTGTGAGATGCTCCTCCTTGGCGGGTCTGGAGGGTTAGCGAAAACCAAGAAACCCGCTCAGGGAAGCAGGTGACTTGGAGGCTGAGCGCAGCGGGTAGGGGCTGTTTCTCCCTAGGCGCGAGAAGGCGGAGTTGGGGTGGGGGGAGCGGTGAGCGAAGTGGGCGGGAGTATCCAATCCCTTTCTCTGTTCGCTCCCATTCTCTCTCCCCCTCCCCCACCTCTGCACCAATGGAGACGCACAATGGGCGGGCCCGTCGCAGCCGCCGTTTCTGGGTGTGATTTTTTTTTTTTTTTTTTTTTTTTTTTTGTGAATGGAAAAAAGGAGGTCGCCCGGCAGGTCCCGAGACTGCAGCACAAGGGAGCTTCGCTGCGCCGTCACTGCAACCAGAGTGGACCCGGGCGCGGACAAGCCGTTGCAGCCTCGCCCCTCCCTTCTTCCTTCCTCCCTCCCTCCCTCCCCTCCCTCTGCTCTCGGCGGCCGAAGGAGGGAAGCGGCTTAGGCCGGGCAGGGACCGATCACGCAGCGCTGGGACCCCCGCCGCGGAGCCCGTGGCCCTAAGCGCTCCGCGGCGTCGCCGCGGCTGCCGCTGCCTCTGACCCTGAGCGCCCCGCGGCGCCGCCGCTACTCCCCATGACCCTGAGCGCCCCGCGCCCGTGGAGATGCTGAGGATACGCGAGAGGCCGCGGCTGCAGTGCCCAGCGCGCGGAGACCGCGCCGCCGGCTCCGCCGTCCAGCCGGGCCCGGCCGGCCTGCAGTTGGGGGCCAGCCGCACCTAGGACCAGTCTCGGGCCCCGGCCGCCGCATCCTACCTGCACGCACTGGATCGACCCAGGCCACCTACTAAAAATGAATGTGTTTTGCAGGACGAGGTGTGATCCTTGCCCTCCACATTACCCAGTCACATGTAGCGGTGTAAGTAAACGATTAATTCATTTTCCTGGTGGTGGCCGCCAGACCCAGCCCGCGTCCTCCCCTTTCCCTCTAACCCCCTTCCCTCCCCCATTTTGTATCTCGGATCGCTTCCACCCTTCGCCCCCGGGGTCCGTACCACTGTTGCTTGGTTGGGTTGGTGGATTTCACGGGTGGGGGGGAGGGGGTGTGGAGCAACCTTTTCCGGGTTTTGTAGAGAAACGGAGCCGCCTTTACTCCATTGGTGCTTGTGCCGATTCTCCTTTATTTCATGTGTGTGTGTGTGTGTGTGTGTGTGTGTGTGTGTGTGTAGGATAACATTCTCGAAAAAAGAAAAAAGACACCCCAGATTGGTAGCGATATTTTATAGCAATCAGCTGGGTTCTGGCTTTAACTGCCGGCCTAGAAGGCTCGGAGCTTGCACCTTGGCTTTTTCCTGCACCTAAAAATGTTGGTGGCGTTAGTTTTTTCTTGTAGTGGTTGTTTTTTTTTTCTTCTGAAATAATATGGAAAGAGTTCTGGGCCCAGCTTTCCTTTCAGTCAGAATGTTGCATGATGCATCGCCATCTAACCCAGAAATATTTCTGGATCCTAGTAAGAACCACTTTTAATAAAAAGATCATATCTTCCCCTTATTTTTCAGGGTTCTCCTTTCCTTTTTCCTTGTGTAAGATGCAGGATATATGGGAGATTCTCCGGTGGGTTGCTAGGAGACAGAATAGGCTCTCTGGGAAATTCTGTAGTTTCCTTGACAACCAGGGATTGGGGCAGCCTCTAATGAGTAAACATTCTCTTGCTGTGGGTGGGACAAGGGGGCTTTTCTGGATGCTAGTAAGTAGGGGTAAGGTTGAGATGGGAACCCGATGAAAGAACAGTCTAAATAGATCAGGTCTTGTGGGGCTGAGCACAAAGATCTAGGGAAGCAAAGTGAGGAAAATCGATGGGGGAGCATTAAGGATTTTGCGGGGAAGGAGGGTTGCTAAAAGATTGTTTGATAAATAAGGATGAAGGAGTAAATAGGGGTTCATAATTTAGAAAATGGAAAGAAAATCATACTTGCATGTTGGGAGCTGGGGAAAGAAAAGATGAGGAACTGAGTCTTTTTAAGGAGGGTTGTTAGGAGAAAGTCTGGATTTCAGAAGGAAAAAAATCTTCAGAGGATGTTAACAAGGGTCATTTAACTCACATTGTAATACTTTAGGGTTTAGAATGCTGTTTTATACTGATAATTATAATAGAATATATGATATATACTGATAATTATAACAATATATAATTATGTTTTGCAGTAGAAAGCTGTTTTTGTGTCTCAGATACAGGTCCCCATTTAAAATAGGCCTGACTATGCTACCAGTGGCCTGACTTAATTGGGCCATCCTATATTATAGAGGGAGATATAATTACATATATAGATATGGAATCTAGTATTATATAATGTCAGCATTACATAAGAAGAAAAGTAGCTCCTTTCATCCCAGAATCTCAAAGCAATTTGCTGATATGAATTAACCAAGACTCAGGGGACCTCATGAAGTTCTCATCCCCATTTCCCAAAAGGGAAGGTCACGTGCCCTCCAGGGAAGTGAAGTGGTTGGTCCCACTCTGAGACACTTTCCCTAACTGAAACTAGGCAGTGAACAGTTTAACTGGAGAGAGATAGTATATGTTGGAGTAGAGGATATCAAGCAGAATGTGGAGGAATAGTGAGGGAGTCAAATAGAAGAGGAATTTGAAAGAAATCCTGGTCAGTAGATGGGCAACAAAGGGGAATTTTAGATTGGACCAACTCCAGGACATCTTCATGTTTGATTTTGTTGTACAGGACTTTTTCCTTCTCCCTGCCCCTCAGTTTGCTTCTCCTTAAATGTGGCTCATGTGGAAGTCACCTCCCATTGGAGTTTGATTCTCTAAGTGATATCTCATTGGTTAACTGTCCCCTACTTATAACTGGAGTCTTGTATAAGTTTCTTTGCTTTTTTTTTTTCTTTAATCAAAACTAAGTTCAGAGAGGAGAGGAGGGTGGTTATACTAGTCTCAGAGTCCAATCTGTGCAGGAGAGCTGGTTTACCCTAGAAGCACAGATATAAGAGGTTTTTCTCTTCTCACTAACATTCTTATTTCCTGAACCTAGAGTTCTCTGGGAGAAAGTGACCCCTGAATTTTTCCATGGTAGTAATTTTAAGTTGCAAGATTTTTTGTGTGTTGTTTTGTTTTTTAATCATCAGCTTTCCTGCATTACCATTTGATATCCTGTTTCCTTTTGTTATTTTGTGTGTGTGTGTGTGTGTGTGTGTGTGTGTGTGTGTGTGTGTGTGTGTGTGTTTTTATGGAAGCGATTGGGGTTAAGTGACTTGCCCAGAGTCACACAGCTAGGAAATGTTAAGTGTCTAAGGTCAAATTTGAATTCAGGTCTTCCTGACTTCAGGGCTGATGCTCTATCCACTGTGCTACCTAGCTGGCCCATGATATCTTGTTTCCTAAATACTTTCATTATCTAAGCTCCCCCTTCTCTGCCCTCCTCAACCTTCCATCCAAAACACCCTCTACCCAAGTCTACTCACAATCAAGTAAAAAGTACCTACTAAATGGCAGGAACTGTATGTATACTAGGGGTATGAATGACAAAGACAAAATTGAAACTATGACTTCTCTCCCCCTTCTAGTCAGCACCACTGTTCTTATTTTTATCAGAAACCCATTTTTTAAAAAAGTATTGTTAATGAGATGAAGAAAAAAGGGAAGAAGGGACTTTTCCCAAAGGGATAGGACTAAGTCTGGAAAGTGGAGAAGGACTCAGTACTGCAGGATGAGTTTGTCATTCTGAATATCAGCCTGATGCCAGTTTGGTAGGGGCATGTGGGGTGGGGCAGGGGGCACTGTCAGGATATGGGCTACCTTATATTAATGGGATAGAGTGAACCGGGAGGAGATTACCATCCCTGTAAAAATCCCTACTGTACTTTTTTGCTCAGTTGCACCCACTCACAAAAACCTCCGTTGCCATTGTTACTTGGATATTTTGGTTCTGCATTCCTGCACATTGGCACAATGTTACAGCATCCCAGGAGCCTCACAGGAATGTGGGAGCTTCTATTCCCTCCCTCTCAAGCTGGCCTGTAGGGTTGGACGGGTTGGGGAGACAGGCCTGTCTGTGTACTGCCTTCAGATTACTTTCTGCTTTTGTTAAACCTAGAACCTTAATCCAGTTTGCTCCAGCTGCCAGCCAGGACTGCCCAGCCTGGTTGTCCCTGCACACACACTAGACACCTGCCGTAGCCTGCGTGCCCCATATACCCCGAATCCCCTATGCCTCCTTCACCCTTTATGCCCTGCATGCATATACATACCATATAGGCTGCACATGACCTAAACCTTTTGTTCTCATGCATCCCCTGCTCGGCTTGCTTGTCCTGCAGCCCCTGGCTGCGTCTCATAGCCTATGCGGCCGGCCCACCCTGCCTCCTGACCCTACCCTGTATGACCCAGGTGCCTAGAGTATACGCAGGAATGCATGGGCATAGTGTCGGCTCAGCTTTTTTAGGCTTGTACCCAAGCCCTTCCCATTGGAGTGAATTCCCAGGCTACTTGCTGTTACTGCCATTGTGGAGCCTGGTAGGTGTAGCTCCCTTGAGGTTGGGGGGCCTCCCCATGCTACCTTTTTAAATGTCTCTCTGAGACTTGTGACATGGTCACAAGTACTTTCTGCTTGTTTATCTGAATAATGATTCCCCTTTCCTAGTTCTGGAGTTTCTTCTCAACTTGGCAGAGAGGGAAACTGAGGCAAGGGTCGAGTGAGAAAGTAGTCACCATTACATCTGTACTTCATCTAGCAGTTCAGGTGGGGGTCCCTGGGAAGAGCATCCTTTGCTGAAACAGCCATTCAGTGCAGGGAGCTTCCTGCCAGGGACACTCCAGTGACTAATTTCCAAAATGAGGATTCTTTTGTTGAATGAGTGCAAAGTGTCTATGGGAGCTCCACCAGTTTTCTAGAACCAAGACATAGGATGTTATGCCGAAGGTGGGAGTCATGGGAAGAAGGGTTGTAAATAGGGCTGGACAAACTTCCCAGCTTTGCCCTCCTCCTCATCTTTGCGTCCCTGATCTGGGCACAATGAGAATCCTGATTCTAGAAGCTTCCCCAGCCTAGGTTGGCAAGGGGGAGAGAGAGGGGGAGAAAGGAGGAGAGAAACTCCTGAAGCAGCATAAGCCAGGGCTCTGGGGAGAGGAGAAAGGGCTGCTAGCCCCAGGAAAGGCCTGGTAGGAGTTTCCAAAAAGACAAGAGGGGGAAGGGAAAGCCTGCTGCTGGCTTTGACAAGTCCATTAAATTTTAAAGTGGTTCTGCCTCCGTGCATGCTGGGAAGGGGTGGGGACCTGGCTGAGCATCTTCTCTCAGCTGTTTGCTGTTCTATAGCCACCGCTGCGCTAGAAAGAGGAGGGCAGGGGAGAGCAGGGAGGAGGGACAGAGCCTTGTCAGACTGGCACTCCTTTGGTCCAAGTCAGAGGAACCCCACCCGTGCCTCCTCCCCCTCAGATGCCTGGCTTGGAGGTGAGCGCCTGTTAAGAGTGGTCCCCTTCTCCCAGCTGTGGGGGATCCTCGCCCCCTTCTTCCATGCCCAGGCTTCCCCCTCAGTACGAATGTTGGCCCGACCCCCAGAGCCACTCACCACCCCCTCCCCATCCTCCTGCACGGGAAGTTGCCCTGGGGAGTTGTTCCAGCCCAACTCCTCCGTCCCTTGTTAAGAGAGCCTGCTTGGAGTTCAGTACTTTTCTTAAACCCTGGGGGAGATGACGTGGAGAGCGTCCCTGACTAGGCCCGGTCTTTTCTCCCAGGTCCCAATTAATGGATTCTGACATGGATTATGAGAGGCCAAACGTAGAGACCATCAAGTGCGTCGTGGTTGGGGACAACGCTGTCGGCAAGACCAGGCTCATCTGTGCCCGTGCCTGCAATGCCACCCTCACCCAGTACCAGCTACTTGCCACCCATGTGCCCACAGTCTGGGCCATCGACCAGTACCGGGTGTGCCAGGAGGTAAGAGGCACGAGGGGTGGGGCCTCCCAACCTGTGGCTGCAGGCTTCTCTGCCCCGTTTGGGGCTCTTAGCTAACAAGGGAAAAGCTTTCCCAGACACTTAGGGAATACGATCAATTTAGAATTACATGGAAGACTTAGCATCACTTCTCCATTATTTCTAATCAGACAGTCACCCAAAACTCCAACTTGAATAGCTCTAAAATGAGGAATTCAAGTCTGTCAGGCCACTGTGGTACAGAGAATCCTGCTTAGATTCAGTTGGAGTTTAATGACTTCCACTCACTTAATTGGTCTTTTTTCTATTATCTGGAGCCACGCAGAATAAATATAATGCATCTTCCCCATGACAGCCCTTCAAATGATTTGTCAGCTGTCAGTTCCCCCTTAATGCCTTCTCTTTTCCATGTTAGACATCCATTCCTAGTTCCTTCATTCCTCTTATTTTAGCTCATTGTTCCACAGACACGCTTCATTTGATCAATATCTTTGCTAAAAACCATGGTTTCTCCAAACTGACTTAAGATGCTCCAAAAAGTATGGTCTTAACAGCCTAGACACAACAGGATCCTCATCCCTGTCACTCGAGACACTGTCCTATTCAGGTTTTAATTGAGGAAAGGCATTGCGGCATAGTGGATAAAGTTGACGGAGTTTGTAGATCCAAGTTGGGAGGCCCACCTCAGATACTGTCTTTGTGACCTTTCCATGGCACAGGAAACTCTGTAAGACCATAATTTGCAGAACATTTGCTGGTCTATATTGGTAGAGGTAGTTTTCTCCCTGTGAATTCTCTATACTTCTCAGATCACAAGTCCAGGGGAAAAAATAAAGATTAAATTTTTAATTTTTGCCACATTTTGTGACTCACATTGAATTTTCAGTCCACTAAAATGTCCAATTCTTTCTTTTAATGTGAACTAGCTTCATCTCTTACTCCGCAGTTATTCAGTTGATTTTTTGAACCCAAGTGCCAAGTTTTTTACATTTATTTGTTTTTTTTTATATCCTGTTTCTCCTCATCCAATGTATTAACCATCATTTCCAGTTTTATAACTGTCGTTTCTAGTTCCAGTCCAATTAATAAGTATATTAGTTCTGTTCCTGATGTTTTCATTAGAAATCATTAATAAAAACATTAAATGCATTAGAGTCAAAGTTAAAGAGTTCTATAACATACCACTAAAGACATCTTTTAGCTTGACATTGATTTAATTCTCTTTGGTTGATTTACCTAACTATTCTCATGCAGTCTACATTTTTGCATCTTGTCTATAAGGCTATCAAGGGAGACTGTATTAAAATTATTGCTAAATCCAGATCTGTCTTTTTTTAAATGATTTTTTTCATTTAGTATTTTATTTTTCCTCAGTTACATGTAAAAACAGTTTTTAACATTCTCCCCCTTTCCTCCCTCTTCAATCCCCCCCTCATCAACAAGGCAAGCAATTTGATATAGATTATACAAATAAAGTCCTGCAAAGCATTTCCATAATGGATATTTTGTAAAAGAAAACATGGACAAAAAAAAAAAAGAAAAATAATATATGCTTCAATCTGTATTCAGATATTATCAGTTCTTTCTCTGGAGATGGATAGCATTTTTCTTAACTCCTTCAGTTATCTTGGATCATTGTCTTGCTGAGAATAGCTAAGTCATTCACAGCTGATTTAAGATATATCGTCTTTGCAATATTTTCCTCAACTATTAACTGTTAGAAAAGAAAATTAGATTTTAGTAAAAGCATTTTTAATGTATTGTGTTACATACATAGATCCTCTGGCAGTTTTGTTAAAACCTGAGAACTCCTCAGAATAATGTTTTAAAATTAAGGAAATGTTAAAATTTCAATTAATTCCTTTTCCGATTCAAGTTCATGAATCCCCTGAAATCTCTCCAGATCCCTTAGAGATTCATGGACTCCAATTTAAGAACACTTGGTCTAGTAGTATACAACATACTCTGAACGTGTGCCAGCTCCCGGTAATCAGCTTTTTTGTTTTGTAAATATTCTTTGTAACGGTAAACCACTGCCTAATAATTAGTTCCAGAATTTTTTTTTCTTTTCTCACAGTAAATTTTATTGGTGTCTTTTTAAAAAAAAAGTTACCAAAGTTTCCTCCAGCATCCCTTCTCACCTCTCCCCTCCTAAAGAACCATTCCATGTAACAAATAATATGTTAAGGCAAAAGAAAAATTTTAAAAATTTTAAAATTAAAAAACCCAACAAGTCAGTTCTAGAAATTTACTAATCCCTCTTCCCACACTGCTAACATTCTTAAGTCTAGGTCAAACCAGATTAAAATATTGGGAAAGATGTCACAAGATAAAAAATACAATAGAACATAGATAATATGCTGATATGTGGGGTTTTTGAAAAATGCTGGTAAAAAATATGGTGTCTTCTATTTCCCTTCTTGCTCTCCTGTAATTCTTTAATGATCCTTGTCAACAGTTCCTTAAGTTTTCTAGAACAAGTCTAGGATTGACCTAGACAGGCAATTTGAACTTAAGAGAAATTAGCTGCTCCCTTCTTTCTCACTGGTCTTTGATTTTCAGACCTTCTCGAAGTGCTTTTGTTCTTCGCTTTCCAGTCTGAAAATTCTTCTCCTTGACAAGAGAAATTGGAAACCAAATAACTGTTGAATAGTTAGTTCCATTTTCTCTTTGTCATCTCTTAAATATTATACTGCATTCTCACCAACTGCTGGCCATTCTCCTCCTTGTTCTTTCTGCACCGAAACATACTCTTTTAAAATTTTGTTGTTACACGCAGCATTTTTTTTCTGCAAGCCTCAGCTCGTTTTCATCTTAGCCTTCCTGCTACCATTCTTATAGGAGCTTGCCAGGATTTTGTTTTTTTTCCTTGATTATGTGCCATTTGCAACTACTACTATTATTATTTTGCCATCATGTAAAAGCTGAGCTAAACTAAAGCATCTTGTAAAGCCAAATTGGTTTCTTTAGAACTCTTCCATTTTCCTCATCCTTTTTCTAGTTAGCGTATTATCTTTGTTGTTCTATCCTTCTTGAGCTGTCTTAGGTCATAGCATCATAGGATCATAGGGTGATAGATTTAGAATTGGAGGTCATCTGGCCCAAGCCTGTCCTTTTATAGATAAGGAACCAACTGTGACTAAGTAGCAGATTCATATTTTGAACTACATCCCTCCAACTCTAAATCCTACATTCTGCCCGCTAATAAGATTTAAGTGTTTTGTTGATTGTTGTATCTTGCTTTTTTGGGTTGTCTTGTAGTTTGGTTTTGGTTTTTGTTTTGTTTTTACATTGGTTAAACTTCTGTAAGAAATTATGAAGACTATCCATTTCCCATTTTTCAGAGTCAGTCACTTTGGGGAGGGGTGTTGGTTCACAAGGTTAAGACTAGAACTGAAAGAGCCTCAGAGGTGTCTCTTTCTCCCCTCATCCTCCCTCTCCCCCCCCCCCATTTTATAGAAGAGGAAAATGAGACCCAGGAAATTTAAGTGACTATCTCCCATAGCTTAGCCAGGTAGTAAATATCACAAGTGACACTTGAAACTGGGTTCTCTGACTCCAAAGCCAGTGTTCTTTCCATGGTGTTGCTCTTATAATTACATTGTATGTACTTTTTATACTTGTAGTTAGGTGTTGCATTTCATTCATTCATTTGTGAGGCAGTCAGAATTGATTTAACGTCATATGGCTACTAGTAAGTGTCAAGTGTTGGTCATTATGAATGTTAACATTATGAACATTATGAATGTTCTCATTCAGCATAATGAACATAATGTTAACGTTTTCTTAGTGCCAGAAATTCAAAAACAAAAATGAAAGAAACCCCTACTTGGAGTTTACATTCTGCTTAGGAAGAAGATAGTGTGAACATGTAAACTTAAAATACAAATATATGTATGTATGTAAAGTAATTTCTATATTTTGACCTTTGCTAATACTTTGGTCACATAATGGAGAAGCAGAACTCATTGGAAAAGATCCTGATGTTGGGAAAGACTGAAGGAAAAAGGAGAACATGGCAAAAGATGGGATGGATAAGTAGTTTTGTGGGAGTGCAATGAATAGGAGCTTGAAGAGACTTTGGGAGATGGTGAAGGATATAAAGTCTTGAAGTGTATTGGTCCATAGGATTGCAAAAAATTGGACATGACTGAATGACCAAACAATAAATAACTAGTTGACTAGTTGATGATACAAGTATATGTAGACAGCTTAGAGGATTCCCATAGATTTCTCATTCTCTTTTTGGAGAATTGTATTTATGATTCAAAAGCTTGAGATTTCTGAGTAATTCTCAAGTACCTCTATTTCTCAGCATTTGGTTTTGAACTTCAGTGGCTCTCTAGTCCAACCCATCTGAGAAAGCCTTTACAAGTGGACCTTCTGGACCTCTACAGAGGAGGGAGGAACCTGCCACCTTCCTTCCAGGCAGCCATGCTCTTTTGGGATGGTAGTCGTTGTGTTAGGAAGTTAAGTCCTTGACAGCTTTCTCCCATTCTGTTTTGGCCTTTTGGTGCCAAACAGAACAAGTCTTATTTTCACATGACAGCCCCTGAAATGCTTGAAGATTCTTAATCGTAGATCATATATTTTTTCCAATGTGCTGTTTTCACAAAAATCTAGAACAAAAAAATTTGGGGAGCACTTTTTGAATCACTATGTGTCAAGATACCGTATATTGTATATTGCCTTGCTTTGGAGGCTCTTGTTAAGTCCTTAAGAGTTTTTTCACCTTTTGTTCTCTGAGAAGATGGTTTCAGAAATCTTACAAGAGTCAGCAAAGTCAGCAAAGATTTATTAAGCACCTTTATTGTGCCCAGCACTGGGTTAAATGCTAGGGATACAAAAAAAGGCAAAAATGGTCCTCCTTATCCTCAAGGAGCTCATAATCTAATGAGGGTAGACAAATCAGTAAACAACTACCTACATACAACATATAGACAGGATAAATGCAAGCTAATACTTGGGGGAAGATACTAAATAAAATGAAGGGGTATTGGTTATTTCCTTCTTGGAAAAGTGGGGTTTTAATTGAGAATTGAGGGAAATTAGGAGGCAAGAGACAAAGGGAGACACATGGGAAATAGCCAGTGAAACAAACGGTATCATAAATGGGATTATTGCCTTGTCAAGCACAATGATAACTCCATCAGTTGCTATACTTGTGTCACATGGAAGACTTTTGAACCTTTCATCCCTTTAGCTATAGCTTTTTCATACTTTCCATTTACTTCTATCTTTTCTTCACATGCTTGGAAAACTACTTTTTATGTCAATGGTGCAAGTGAGATGACATATCATCCTTTGCTAACATATAGTCCAAGATGATGTGGCCACTTTTCCCCCCACTATTTTTCTTGCATTTGTTTCAACTGAGTCTTTTTGGTCTGGATTGAGTTCAGAAGAACAATCCCCTTCTTTAAAATGAGGCAGCCAAATGCTGCTGTAGATATGGTTCTGGATCTGATGTAAACGAGACCAATTCTAATCTGGCCTTGGACACTGTGCTAGTTGTGTTGTTTCCTCAGCTATAAAGTGAAGACAATTTATTACATCCCCCCCAGGGTTGTTGTGAAGATAAAATGAGATAGTATTTGTAAAAATGCTTTGTAAGCCTAAACATGCTATATAAAACTGCAAGTTATTAAGAAATTGGTGATCAGGAATAGAAATGTACTTGGGATTTAGGAACCTGAAGTTTTGTCCTAACCCTAAGCTGTCCTAGAGCCTCCTAAGCTTTGGAGGCTCTCATATTTTTGGAAGCATGTGACAAGTAAAGAAGAATTTAAAAAATAATGGGTGCACATGGTATTAAAAAGCCTTTGGTCCTTGTCTACAATAGGCAAGTAAGTAAAGGGAACTAGGACTGGAAACCTGGCAAGAATACCTGTATTCTCACTTTCTCAATACTGCTTTAGAACTTTTAGGGTTTTCTTTTGCTGTAAAGGTTGCCTTTGGTATATGTTTTATCCTTAAAGAAATATTGAGTTAGGGGAGACCCAAACTGCTTGAATTTTTCAGGGCTCTGCTTCTCGGGTCCTTTAGCTGATTTATAGATTCCTAAACAGATTCTCTTTTTCCTCCTCCTTGAAGGTACTGGAACGTTCCCGGGATGTGGTAGATGATGTCAGTGTGTCCCTTCGTCTGTGGGACACCTTTGGAGACCACCACAAAGACCGGCGCTTTGCTTACGGGAGGTAGGACCAGCCCCTGGCTGTCTGCAGGGAGCCAGGTGGGTGGGTTTTTCCCCCTTCACTAGGGAGGGAGGTGGAGTTGAATCACCTTGCGTTTCAGTATTCTAAGGAGTGGGGAGGAACTGTAATATCAAAGTCCCTCAGGATAAAAAATATATCTGGGTCTCCTCATATCTAATGATCCTATTACAGATGTGCCCGTAGATATTGTTTTCTGTGTGAAGCTGGAATTTCTCTTTTTTGAGTGTTGCATTTGTACATGTGTGTATATATGTGTGCATGCATATATATAATAATGTTAACACTGTCTGAAAGAGGTGACTCCCTAACAGCACCTACTTCTTTATCATCCCCTCCTCCAGATCAGATGTTGTGGTTCTTTGCTTCTCCATTGCTAATCCCAATTCCCTGCACCATGTCAAGACAATGTGGTACCCAGAAATCAAGCACTTTTGTCCACGGGCTCCTGTCATCCTAGTGGGATGCCAGCTGGACCTACGCTACGCTGACTTGGAAGCCGTCAATAGGGCCAGGCGCCCTTTGGCCAGGTAAAGGGATCTGGAGCAATCTAGGATGGGAGGGTAGTGGTGCTGACTTTCCCTCTGAAAAGAGCTAAAGGAGGAAAGCCTTGGAAAAAATCAAGAGTGAAGAAAAAGATGGGAAAGAAGAGAAGGGAGGCTGGAGATGAAGGTCAAAGGAGGAAAATAGATTATGTTCTTAGGTGAGAAATAGAGGGAAGGTCCCAAGAGCACTGAGGTCTCTTTCCTTAACCATTATCTCCTTTTTATCTGCATATGCTTGATATCATCTGGAGTTGTAAGCTAGAATTTTTCCCAGTCCAATTGCACATTCATTTAGTAAATGTTTTATTGAGCTAGCGTTGTTGTGGTAGGAGGTATGGGAGATTAAAAAAAAAGATTTATTACCTCAAGAATTTCAAAATCTAGTTGGGGAATCAAAATTTTTAAAAAGCACAATAGGCTAGTCAGTGGTTAGGTAGAGACACTGAGTATCCCAAGGGAAAGCAAAGAGTGGGCTAGCATGGCCAGGAACTGCTTCACGGAGGAGGATGCTGGGTTAATCTTAGTGTGTCAAGTTTAGGTATCAAGTTTAGGTGGGCCAAGGATAGATAAGATAGGTAAGATAGACAGACAGATACGGAATTTGAATAGGTCAAAGAGCAGAAGTGAGCAACCTGAGCTGAGTGCCAGGAGAGGTGTACACATGGGAGGGCCTGCCCAGGGGGATCCGGATGTTGGATAGATTTTCTGGTCTTTGGCATGAGTTTAGGGGAGAGCTCCTCCCTCCTTCCACCACCCACCCACCATTTCTCTCCCTCCCCCTACCCAGGCCCATCAAGCCAAATGAAATCCTGCCTCCTGAGAAGGGCCGAGAGGTGGCCAAGGAGCTGGGCATCCCTTACTATGAGACCAGTGTGGTGGCACAGTTTGGCATCAAAGATGTCTTTGACAATGCCATCCGGGCAGCCCTCATTTCGCGTCGCCACTTGCAGTTCTGGAAGTCTCACCTGCGCAATGTCCAGCGCCCTCTGCTCCAGGCTCCCTTCCTCCCCCCCAAGCCTCCACCTCCCATCATCGTGGTTCCCGACCCCCCCTCCACCACCGAGGAGTGTCCCGCCCACCTCCTGGAGGACCCTCTCTGTGCGGACGTCATCCTGGTGCTGCAGGAGCGGGTGCGCATCTTTGCCCACAAGATCTACCTCTCCACCTCCTCCTCCAAGTTCTATGACCTATTCCTCATGGACCTGAGTGACGGAGAGCTGGGGGGCTCCTCTGGGTCGGGAGGCCCCCGCTTAGAGGAACCTCAAGTTCACTCTGACCACCCCCACCACCATCACCACCACCACCATGGGCGGGACTTCCTGCTGCGCGCAGCCAGCTTTGATGTCTGTGAGAGCACAGAGGAGGGCGGTGGTCCTGGCCCGGCCGGGCTTCGAGCTTCTACCAGTGACGGGATCCTTCGGGGCAATGGAGCTGGCTACTTGCTTGGGCGTGGCCGGGTCCTCTCCTCCTGGAGTCGTGCTTTTGTGAGTATTCAGGAAGAGATGGCTGATGACCCCCTCACCTACAAGTCGCGACTGATGGTGGTGGTGAAGATGGATGCTTCGATTCAGCCTGGACCCTTCCGGGCCGTGCTCAAGTATCTCTACACCGGAGAGTTAGATGAGAATGAACGGGATCTCATGCACATCGCCCACATTGCCGAGCTGCTGGAAGTATTTGATCTGCGCATGATGGTTGCCAACATCCTCAACCACGAGGCCTTCATGAACCAAGAGATCACTAAGGCCTTCCATGTCCGAAGGACCAACCGGGTCAAGGAGTGTCTGGCCAAAGGCACATTTTCAGGTATGGGGTGGCAGAGTGGGCAGGAGAGTTGGCGAGAACACCTGCAGTGGGGAGTAGTGAGAGGAGCCAGAGAGGGAATGCCTTCACTTATGTTGTCCTTGAATCTTGGTTAGCTCATATCTCATAATGGGCTTTGGTTCACTCCGGCTTCCTTCATGATAACCAAAGAGGGGTCAGGGCAGTCCCTCCTGAGCTAGCGCGTGAGTGAAAAGGCAGTCACTACTTGGCTTTAAGCAGAGTCCTTTTCTCCCCTGGGCCTTGAGTACCCTTCTAAACTCTCCAGGGGCTATCTCCCTCCCGTCTGATGGCACTATTCCCAGAATTTTCTCTCATTCCCTGTCCCTCAGCATCACCTTTCTTCTGGAACGTGGGAAGGCCTAAGACAAGAGAGATTTGGAATCAAGAGTTTTGCTGTTAAGTAACTGGGATACTTAGTTTCTCGTGCTTTGAATCACTATGTCATCTAATCCTTAGGCTTTGTATTAAAAGAACAGTGGGGTCCATGGGATGACAGCTTAGGTACTATGGAGATGAGAGCAAGGAAATACTCAACATGAATTGGAGAAGGTGAAGTTTTAAGGAGAGGCTTTAATTGCTGGCAGATCTATTCTGGCAGCCTAGAAAGTAGTTCTTTGTTTTAAAATTAAATTTTATTTTCAATTGAAGATCTACCTTATCTTCATCTATCTATCTCCTCCTCCCAACCCCGTGTTCAGAAAGCAAAGAACAACTGTTATAAAGACTATGGTCAAGAAAAACATTGCTACATTGACCATGTCAATTGTGTTTAAATTATTTTCCTGTCTCTGTTCACTTCACTTTGCCTTGGTTTATACAAGTCTCCTGGGAAGTAGTTCTTTTAACTTCCTCTGTAACCCTTGCTCTTTCCTGTGTAGATGTGACCTTCATCCTGGATGATGGAACCATCAGTGCCCACAAGCCGCTACTGATCTCCAGCTGTGACTGGATGGCTGCCATGTTTGGAGGGCCATTTGTGGAAAGCTCAACCAGGGAGGTGAGGATTTATGGCAGTGTGGTGTGAAAGGGTTCAACAAGGGAGGTGAGGATTTATGGAGGTGGAGCATCAAGGGGATAGGCTCATCAATTAGCAGGTATTAAGTGCCTACCGTGTGTCCACATTGTGCTAGGGATAATGCCTGTTTAGGCAAATAGGCTAGTAGAGAGACAAGAATTTATGAAACAGCTAGAAGAATCTTAAGTGTGTCAAAAAAAGAAATCTCTTTTGCCCTTAAACCGCTTTCCAGATTACCTATTTCTGTTGATGGTATCACTATTCTAGTTTTGCCCATACTTGAAAATTAATTGGTGACCTTTGATTAATCTTTAATTTTCATT
Source organism: Antechinus flavipes (assembly GCF_016432865.1). Classification (NCBI taxonomy): domain Eukaryota; kingdom Metazoa; phylum Chordata; class Mammalia; order Dasyuromorphia; family Dasyuridae; genus Antechinus; species Antechinus flavipes. The sequence continues at coordinate 142,824,082 of NC_067399.1, forward strand.
TATGACCCTGAGAGACCCATGCCTTCTTTGGAAATATGTCTTGCATCCATCTTTTCTGTGTTCTAAAGTACCACTTTTATTTCAGGCCCTCATTAGCAGTCTCACCCGCATTCTTGGTCATTCTATATCCCTGCCATAAAACTAGTCTTCCCAAAGCCACACACAGGTCATCTCCTCATCTTAAAAACCTTCCACTGCTGACAGGATCAAGACCTAACTCCTCCCTGGCAAGTTGGTCTTGCCTCTCCATCCCTGTGCCTCTCCTTCTGCAGCCCCTTTCTCACTTCTGTTCCTCCAACTAGCATCCTCTGAGGTAGGCTTGGCTCAGTCTTGAAAGCCACCTCTTTGTCCACAATAATAGTTGCATTCATAGATTCATGTTTACACAGTGGTGCTAAGTGAAAGAGGTATTTACATTTTATAGGAAACTGAGGTCCTGAACTGCAAGGGAACACTTTTGAAGCTCACGTTCCTATGGAATGCTAATGTTTGCAAGACTTTTTCTTTTTTAATTTTGGTTATAATTACCCAGTAAGGTGGGTAGACAGCACTAGCCCTGTTTTACAGATAAGAAAATTGGGGCACTCTGATCACATTTACAGATGAGATAAAGCAAGGAGGGATGGCTGACAGTAGATGACAGGATCCAGAGGAAATCTTGGCAATCTGGAACATTGGGCTGAAAATGTGCAAAGATGAAATTTTAAGAGGAATCAATCTAAAGTCCATCACTTGGATCTGAAAAGTTGGCTTCAAAAGTAGAAGTTGGAAGCTTGTAAGACAGCAGTTTGTCTGAGAAAAGATCTGGGTGTTCGAGAGGATGGCAGAACTCAATATGAATCAGCAGGGGGGATGGCAGCTAGAAGTTAAATTTGAATCGCAGGCTAGTTAAGGAGGACATTTCTTTGGTGATTCTGGCCAGTTCCAATGGTCTTGTGATAGAGCCATCTGCACCCAGAGAGGGAACTGTGAAGAACTGCGTGTGATCACAACATAGTATTTTCATCTTTTTGTTGTGGCTTGGTTGCATTTTATTTTCTTTTTTTCCTTTTGATTTTTCTTGTGCAGCATGATGATTGTAGAAATATGTATAATATTGGATTACTACTTGCCCTCTAGAGGAGGGGATGGGGGGAAGGAGAAAAAGAAATTTGGAATACCAAGTTTTGCAAGAAAACTATCTGTGCATGTGTTTTGAAATAAGCTTTATTTAAAAAAAAAAAAAAAGGATAACATTGCTTCGAGGAATAAGGAGATGGCCGTCCTCCTGGTCTCTGTTCTATAGTCAGATCACATCTGGAGTGTTGTGTTCAGTTCTTAGGAAAAACAGTAGTTAGCTGGAGTGACTAGAGTAGCTGGGATAGTGATGGAACATGCGTTTATGCCATTGTGAGGATAGAGGTTTAGTCTGGAAAAGGGGAGTGATAGGGAGACATGGTAGGTAGCAGATAAGTGTTTGAAGGGCTGACATGTGAAAGAGGGGGCCAGCCAGGTGGTGCAGGGGTTCAGAGTGCCAGATATGGAGTCAGAAATTCCTGAATTCAAATCTTGTCTTGGATGCTTACTAGCTGTGTGTGACCCTGGACAAGTCACTTACCCAGACTTTTTGCCTCAGTTTCCTCATCTGTAAAATAAGCTAGAGAAGGGAATGGCCAACCCCTCCAGTGTCTTTGCCAAGAAAACCTCAAGTTGGGGCCATGAAGAGCCAGATTCTACTGAACAAAATAGCAGATGCCTTATTTCTTGAAGATTAGGAACAATGAAATCAAAGAGGCTCAGAGAGCCTGAGTTTCCAAAAGCGGAACCAAGCTGCCTTAGGAGCCAGTGGAACCTCCCCCACCATTGGAAGTCTTTTTACCCAGCAGTTCTGGGTTTGGCTGCATGCAAAGTCCCTCCCAGCTGACATGACTTGTATGTGGTCACATAGCCGGCAGGTATGCAGCTTAACACTTCCAAACCAGGCTCTTATGCTCCACTCCAAGATCACATTGCCTCTTGGGACTGACCTTCCCACTGCCTTGCTTTCACCCTACTCCCAAAGGGTAGGCCCCCCCATCCTTCAGCACCTAGCTTTAGTTCCCCCTTCTCTTCAGGAGGTGAAGCTCTCCTGAACCCCAATAATAACACTGCTGTATAAATCTTCCTTTTGACACTGGATTCTAGAGGGTCTTGTCTCAGTCTGTCCCTGAGGTTTTGAAACCGAAAGGAGGCTTTCCCAGTAGTGTTTAAAGCAAAAGACTTTTATTATGACCTTCAGAGGAATCCTGGCTTACTCGCCCTAGTGTGAGTATGAGATGCCTGGAGGTAAAGACAGGGACATTAAAAGATACAATCGGGGAAGTTGCAGGATGTTTGCATACAGCATCTGTGGACAACGGCATGAACAGAGGAAGTCAAGGGTATCCTGCAATGGGCCTGACAAATTCAGCATCTGCCAAACTCCTCTCTCCCTGGTGCTTGTGGCAAATACCAGGGTCATACCACGATGGCTCAATTATACAGGTTAAGGCCGTGAGTTTGAAAGGGAGAGAACAGATTATCATCATGCGTTCATGTGTTCCCTATCTTCGATGTCACAGACAAGGAGACACCGCAGTGTGAGGCTAGGGGAAGTCCCTGCTACATTAGCAGGGGCCAAGAGAAGTCTGCGGAAGTTTCCAGCCTGCGGCAGGAAGAAAGGACTTGTCTCTAGAGCAGCAGTAACTCCCGCCCTGTGGATCTCAGAGAAGCCAAGTCTTTGGGACTATCCTGGTGGGCCGCAGTGTCTCCCAACTACACCATAAGTTCTTTAAAGAAAGGGTGTTTTGTATGTCTTGGTATCCTCTACCACACTAAGTAATGGTTGGGCACATAGTAGATGCTCCAAAAAGACACGAGGAACGGAGAGAATCATTCAAGACAGTCAACTATCGAGTGTTAGGCTATAGGGCAGAGATTCTAGTGGTAATTAAAGGGCATAAGGTGAGGACAGATGATCAGTGTAGGCAAGAGTTAGTTAACATTTGGCTCCCCCCAGTCCCTCCTTCCCTCTCCCCCACCCCCTTTAACTTAGCAGCCAGTGGAGTTGTTGTGGGCCTCCGGGGCTGACTAGGACTTGTCTCCTTGTGTGGCCAAGGGCCCGTGGCTTTGCTCTCCACTCTGCTGGGGATCTCAGAGAAGCCGGCGGGCCCCGAGGTTCTAGCTGGGCCTTGAAGGACCGCGGCTCAGGAGAAAGCATTTTTCAGCGGCACAGCTCCGAAGTGATCTCACAAGCCCAGGGCCAGAGCATCAAAAGCCAGAGGAAGAATCCAGCTGGCCCTCACTTCCCCCTTCCTTGGTTTTTGTTCGGAGCTGGCAACACAAGGCTCTCGGAGCTAAAGGAGGTCTCCACGTGAGAGGGAGGGAGGGAAGGCGGCTGGGGGCGGGGTCTGAGCCTCGGCGGGGATAGATCTCGGGGGCTCACGGAACGGGACGGCAGACAGGCTGGGGGAGCAGTCCAGCCAGACATTTATTAAGCAGTTGCTGTGTGCCAGGCGCCGTGCTCAGACCCGGAGCTTCCAGTCTAGTCGGGGTCAGCCACACGGAGGCCACGGGATAACCGGCAGCGGGAAGGCTGCAGCGCCCCCTGGCGGCCCAGCCTCGCGCTGATCTGGTGGTCTCGCCTCCTCCAGGTCATGTTTCCCTACACCAGTAAGAGCTGCATGCGCGCGGTGCTGGAGTACCTCTACACGGGCATGTTCAGTGCCAGCCCTGACCTGGATGACATGAAGCTCATCATCCTTGCCAACCGGCTCTGTTTGCCTCACCTGGTTGCCCTCACAGGTAACGCGGCTCCCCACCCCCCACCCCTGCCTCTCGATTCCGGGCGTTAGTGGATCAGAATCGGCCGCTGTGCCGCGGTGCTCGTCACCTTGTAGGATTGGGTTTGCAACGCGGAGCTACAAAGCATTTCTTTTCGTTTTTTTCATTTTTAATAGTTGGCTATTTATTTCTTAATAAATAGTTCTAGTTCCAGCAGCTGCTACAAGGTTGAGGAGTAGTCCTTGGACTAGGGACTCATCCTTTTGGCAGTTAGGTGGCGCCATAGTACAGAGAGCCTCAGGCACTTACTAGCTGGGCAAGTCACGTTTGCCTCAGTTTCCTCATCTGTAAAATGAGCTGGAAAAGGAAATGGCAAACCACCCTAGTATCCTTACCAAGAAAACCCCAAATGGGATCATGAAGAATGAGACACACCCAAGGACTCATTCTTTTATAACAGCTATACTTGCAATAAGTGTGGCCAACTAAGTTAAAAAACAGTACTAGCTGGCATTAAAGTAACAAATATCAGATCCTCAAAACAACCCTAGGAGATAGGTGCTTTAATTATTTTACGATTCAGGAAACTGAGGCTAACAGGCTTAATTAAGTGACTTGCCCAGAGTCACCCAGCTAAGTAAGTGTCTAAGACCAGATTTGAACTCAGATCTTACTGATTCCAAGTCTAGTGCTCTAGCCATTTGCTACCTAGTTGCCTCAATTTTGTTTTTTCTATAAAAATGGAACTTATTAAAATGAGGAACATAAATATTTACTGGGAGTTTTTTTAAAGGATCATGTAATACATTTGAGATTTAAAGAAAATATGTAATTAAGTATACCATTCACTGATTTTTAGCTGTTATACAATAAAATCCTGGTTTCCCCCTAAATCTGAGTATTTTTCAATAGATTTCCCACTTTTTTGACTTTTTTTTTTTTTGGCTTATGAGGTTTTGTTCTTGGTTCTAGGATGCCAGCCACTCTTGCCAGGTATCTAAACTCTTACAACAGCCTTTTTTCTTCTTATAGCTATAAAAGAGCATGCAAAAGCATATATGGCCTCTTACAATCTTATGAATGAATAATTTGTATATTTTGTGTGGGCCTCTGTCTATGCATCCGTTGCCCTAACTGATTTCTATATATGTTTGTCACAGAACAATACACAGTCACTGGACTGATGGAAGCCACGCAGATGATGGTAGACATAGATGGAGATGTCCTTGTGTTTCTGGAACTGGCTCAGGTAACTGGGGCTGGGAGATGCTAATTACTCAGCATCCCACTTCTGAATTGGGGCCATCCATGCAAAAGCTACTACTCAGAGCTGGTATGGAGGAAACAAAACCTGTCTCTCCTGAATCCATGCACTCATCTGCTTGGCAAACAGCAGAAAAGAAGCCCCCCTCTCCCCCCAGAGGTGGGATAGATAGAGGAGCTCAATCTTAAGGCCTTGATGGGAGCCCCCACTTTTGAGGGACAGACAAGACTACTCACACAGCGTGCCTAGAATCCTCTTGGCACTAGTTTCTTTGGGTTAAGGCATTAGATGTAATATGCAGCCCATCAGTCAGCTACATCTTACAGCACATTAAAACAGACTCCTTTCTAGGTTGGTGACTGACTTCAGTGGGGTGGTGGGGAGAGAGTGGAGAAGAGAAGAAATTGGAAGTGTAGGATATGATTAGGGAAGTTAGGCCTAGGTCATTAAGGGAGCAGGACGACATTTGATAGTATGTCATGGAGGCAATTTTGCCTAACTTGGCAAACCCTTACTTAAGATGATGGGGAAAGAGCAGAGAGATTTCAAAGATTCCGTGTCTATGCTCCTTCGTCCAGAATTTTACTTTTGAAGATGAGTGATTATAAGTCAACTACTGTAACATCTGGTAAAAAAAATGTTTTGTTCAATTTCCAGTTCCACTGTGCATACCAGTTGGCTGACTGGTGTCTCCACCACATCTGTACCAACTACAACAATGTCTGCCGGAAATTTCCCCGGGATATGAAGGCCATGTCTCCAGGTGAGGGCTTTCGGTCTCAGTTCCCCACCTTCTTAACCCCACTTTGTCCCTTTTTCTGTAAGCTATGGACCATTAAAAATCATGCCTGAGCCTTTTCTCTGGGCCCAGGAATACTGGGAAACAGCAGTCTGGTCTTTAATAATAATAGCTAGCATTTATGTAACACTAAAGGCCAGCTACTATGCTAAGTGCTTCACAATGATTTTGTCATTTGATCCTCACAACAATTGTGGGAGGTAGGTGCTACCCATTTTATAGATGAGGAAACTGAGGAAAACAAATCAAGTAACTTGTGCAGGGTCTTTTAGTAAGTGTCAGAGGCTAATTTGTGAATTCAGGTCTTCCTTAGTGCAGGTCAGGGACTCTCTCCCCCGAGCCACATACATTGGCTGTATGGGAGGAGTCATTGGAGCCTGTGATTTTGAGATGGAAGCTAGGATCTTCAAAAGCCTAGGAGCTTGGATGAAGAGTGCCTGCTTGTGCTGGGCAGGGGTCGGGGCCCCAAGCCCCCTCTGTATTGCAGTAGTGCAGCCCAGGGATTATGGGGGTGCTAATGAGCTGGAAAAGGGCAAGAGACCAGGACATGGCCTAGGATGGGGGGTGAGGGTGGGAAGCAGCAATTAAGATTGGTATTCTGCCCAGGGTGGCGTAGTAGAAAGAGCATGAAATTTTGAAGCCCAAAAAACTGGGTTCAGATTCTGACTCTGCTACTCGTATATTTTTTATGTTACTTTGGACAAGTCATTTTTCCAGTGGGGGGATTAGTTTCCTCATCTTCAAAATGAAGGAGGAGGTAGATTTAGGCCATTTCCCCAAGGTCCCTTCTGGCTCTAAAATCTCAGATTTAGGCCATTTCCCCAACGTCCCTTCTAGCTCTAAAATCTCAGATCACTTCAGACCTTTAACTTTGAAGATAAGGTCCACAGGAGCTGATTCTCCCTGACTAAGTCTGGTGTCTTGTCCACTACACCAGAATGCCTCTCAAGGCATCCTTTGAGACCAGGTACAAAGGTTGCCTATCTTTTTTTTTCTTTTTCTTTTTCTTTTTTTGAGGAAATTCAATTTATTAACACAAAATAAGAGGAAAAATCTGTACCATGCACCTTTGGGGGGGAGGAGGAAGCGGCAAAAGACTGTTACTGTTTCTCAGAAAGACCTGAGAAACTCACGTAACAGCACTCTCATCTTCTGAACTCTGATAATAGTGACAGTGTCTACTATTTCCAAGCTGCTTTACACGTAGTGTTTATGTTTTCTCCTAGACTAAGAACTTCCAGTAGGTGGGGATTGTGTCTATCTATTCATCAGTCTATTTCCCCCACTGTCTATTAATCAGTCTGCCTCCCCCCCTCCTCCAGGGTCAGCTGCACACCATAAGGCAGCCAATAACAGTTATTGATCTCAAGGCTCTCCTCGAGCTTGGAAGGAGTGTCTTTAGGGATCTCTCGGCCTTTCCTTATTCTAACAAGTCCCCATTGTACTATGCAGAAAACCAGGAGTACTTTGAGAAGCATCGATGGCCACCCGTCTGGTACCTAAAAGAAGAAGATCATTACCAGCGAGCCCGGAAAGAGCGAGAGAAGGAGGACTACCTCCACTTAAAGCGACAGCCGAAAAGGAGATGGCTGTTCTGGAACGGCCCCTCTTCGCCTTCTTCCTCAGCGGCTTCCTCTTCGTCCCCCTCCTCCTCCTCAGCTGTAGTTTGAGAGCTGCCTTGACCCTTTCCAGGACAGCCCCACCACGGCCCCTTCCTCTCTACGCCTGCCCCAAGCCCCTCCACCCTCCTCCATCTGCATCGTCCCTCTCCCCACGCCAGGGACAAGAGGACCCATGAGGGTGGAGCAGATCACACCAGCCAAACCATCTCGACGGAAGGGAGGCCTGGGGACTGGCTGAGGATGGCAAGGAGCCCAAGCTGCCGGGACTCCCCGAACGAGGCGTCAGGGAGAGCTGAGCCTCAGTCATCCATCCTCTTTGTTCCCATTTGGGATTTGGAGTCTTCGTCATGACTGGATATCCATGAGCCAAGGAAATCCAAGTTGTGATTTTTGTAGAGGATTTATTCTTTGAATGGGGGAGAGGGCCACAAACTCCTTGGTGAGAAGACAACAAGGTTTTCTCAGAACTGACTTGTTTTCCCAAAGGACTTGTAGTCTGCAGATGCATTGGGGGAAATTGGACTTGGAGCCGAGTTAAGCACTGTCCTCTGCCCCACCTTTCCTTGTAAGCTAATCTAGGCTACATCCTCCCTCTATCACTAAGAGCCGCTTCTCTTGCAGTGTCTGAGAGGAAGATGGCGCGGGAGGGCCAGGAGAGCTTTCTCCCCACTCATTTAGATTTGGCTTGGTAGACCCAGGAAGCCCCTGTCATCCAAATAGAACTAGAGCTGTTCAGAGCTCCCCAGACTAGAAATCTTGATGCCAGTGAGAGACTCTTCCCTGCTTCCCTTCTCCCCCAAGGCCTAGAGAAAACTCACTGGACGGAAACCCCCAGGAAGAGGGAGGATAGGAAGTATGAGAGAAGGGAGGGAGAAGGTTTAACTACCACCAACTCATAGGACTTAGAACCAGAAAGGGCCACCTGTCTGACGTCCTTTTACAAATGAGTAAACAAGTTTAGGAGCCTTGGGTGATTGACCTAGAGCCACATGGGCGGTTTGTGGTAGGGCTAGGATTCAAATCCAGCTACTCTGCCACGATAACATACTCCTCACTGGCTCTTCCCAAACTCAAGTTTTGGTTTTGGGGAGGTGGGGAGATGGGGTGGAAGATGGGGAAAAAAGGTTACAAAGGAAGGTAGATACAGCAAAAAAAAAAAAAAAGCCTCTAAATCCCCATCAGACTACAGAATAAAAAGCAGAAAAAGCTAACTTGATATTAAGCCAAACAAAAGCCCCCTGAGGCCAAGAGATGGTTGTTGAAGAAAAAAAAAATTGGGTTATGGGAATAGCTCCACAGCTGCTCTCCAGGTAGAAAGAGATTCGCCTTTACTGTTTCCTGATTTAAGGGAGCTTGAAGAAATTGGGGGTGGGAGTTCAGCTGAGCTGGAAGGGAGCATTTGGCCCTTCAAAGCCTAGCGATTGACTTCTGCCCACAGTGACTTTTGTATTTTTCCAGACTGACCCTTTGGTTTTCTCTGAGAGTGAAAGTCATACACCTGGGTCTTCACCGGGTGGTACTGGGAGGTATTATGTGTGTAGAGTGCTGAATTTTGAGAGATTTGGGGAACTGGCTTTCCCTCAAATGTATGGCACCGCTCTCTCACCCTTCAATTTGGGAAGAGTAGAAAAGGGATAGTGTTAAGATCAGAACAGAAGGCTATTGAGAAATAGGGCAAGGTTGTAGTTCTAAAGGAGGGGAAAAGGAAAGGGTAATAGCGCCTGCAGCCCCCATGGGGCAAAAGAAGGGCTGGCAAAGTTCCTTTCTCAGTACTCCTTCCCCTAATCTTTTTCCTTAGGAGCCTGCCTTTTGGCTAATCTTTTTGGTAACCATAAGTTTTAAAGAGAGGCCTGGGGGTAGGTTGAAACCCCTCAGAGAACTCTCTGCCTCTTCTGGGAAACTGAGACAAGTCTATCTAGTAACCTACTGTAGCAGTCTAGTTCCTGGGATCCACAGGACAGGTGAGGAAGAGGAAGGCCTGGGAGTTGGGAATGTTAGGCTGAGGCCGGAGAAATGGCTGAGAGGCTGGACTGACTGGCCTGCTGGGCTTACTGGAGAGCAGCCTTGTCCCAGGAGAACAGTTGAACTGTGAGGACCGCTAGAGATCCGTTTTCCACGTACACCCTCTCCCCAAGGTTCCGTTTCCCAAGCTGACTGGTCACCTTGGCGATGCGCTGCCCCCGCTGGCGGCCTCCTCTCCCTGTATGTGCAGGCGCAGGGGCGGAAGGCTGGTGCTATGTTGATAAATGCTGCTTTACCCTTAGTATCTCCTTAAAAAAGGGCAAGTCTGAGCTGAGGGTTGCAAGCCTCCCTACATAGGGGCAGGGAAGAACTGATCTTCCTGAGGCTTTCATGAAGCCCACAGACCCACAAGGCAGAAAGGGAGCGTGGGGGGCTGGATGAGGACTTGCCTGGCAAAAGATGAAAGGGTAGGGGGCTCTGGAAGACCACCTCATGACAGGGAGGTTGCCAGAGCATTTCCAGGTCTGCATTTGGAGTAAGAGGCTAGAAAGTCAGTTGAGGGAGAAAAGGAGAGATCCAGCTAAGCAATTCGAGTTTCCTGATTGGAAAAGTGACTTCTTTTCAAAGGCTCTCTTCCTAGGTAAGTCTGGATAGAGTCCAGGAAGAAGAGAGGAGAAAAAAGGGAAACTGCCCAGTGCCCAGTGAAGGACAGTTACTCCCTCAGGGATCCCTCTCCCCTTCTCCCCTGCTGTGCCCTCAGAGCCAATTTCTATCACTCTCTGGTCCAGTTTGTGGCCTGGGGTGCCAACCTTGCTGAACCAGCCCTTAGAGGGTAGACATACTCTGACCCTAGCAGCAAAGCAGATATACCTCTCTCTGCTGGGGGAAGAGATGGAGACGTTGCCCTCACATCTCCTCAGCCTTTGAGATGAACTCCAAGAGTTGGCAAGAGTTAACGTAAACTCATCCATGCAGGGCATGGCTGACCGAATTAGAGGAAAAGGACTGATGCTACTCATTGGGAGGTGGGAGGGGAGGAGGAGAAAAAAAACAACCCTCTTTTTATACAAGGTTTCATATTTAATTTGATCATAAATTCATAAATACATAACTATTTTATACACAATGCCATTGTTATTGTTCTTGCTCTTCTGGAATGACCTTGTTTCTTGGATCAATTCTGAGAAAATAGGGAAGCAAAAAATAGGGTCCTTCCATTTACAATTACATTTCATTAGTAACAAAACATTTAATCCCACAGTAAGTGCATAAAGTTTCCATTTTCTAGTCACAGCTGTTCTCTGATAGGATCAGAATTCACAGTGATCCCCTAAACTTGAAATGATTCCTGAGATATACAAGTAATCCCTTGTTCTGGGCAGTAGTGTCTGATCAGCAGGACATTTCAATTTTTTCTGCAAAAGCAACTTAGTTATTCAGTGGTGGAGATTCCCTTTGGTTTTTCCTTCCTGTTCATCACTTAGCATCTCCACCCCACATCTGGCCAAGTGAGACAAATTAGGTAAATTCTACTCACAGTGTAACAGGACTACAGAACATTCGCCCAAAACTTGAAATGTATGTTTTAGACACAGGTTCTACAAAGAAAACCAGCTGCAGTGAAGTCCTTATCAGAAGTGAAGAATATATGACTGGGAGATATGAAAAACAAAAGTGAAACATCCCCGCAAAAGACAGTCTAACTTTCTTGTTCCATAGAGTTTGAAACATAACCAGAAACAAGCCGCCTGAAAGGGTCCAACCTCGCCATATAAATTTGGAAACTACTGGTCCAAAGTACAAAGTAGAACTGATTCAAAGTGACTGATGGTCTGTTTACTTTTTTTTTTTTTCCTTCTTCCCTAAGGCATTTGGAGCTGTGTGCCTGGGATCACACAGCTAGGAAATATTAAGTGTGAGGCTGAATTTGAACTCATTTTCCTGATTTCAGGGTCCTTATTCTATCTACTACACCATCTAGCTGCCCCAAGTTGTTTTTCGTGATGAAACAGACCCAGAGTAAAGTGACTTGTTTGTTCACAAAGTTCATTGGTTCATAGTCACATAAGTTACTGTGCAATGAGGACTAGAAAGAACCAAGTCTTGTGCTTACTTCCACTAGACTACAATGAAATAATTCAAACTAAAAAAAATTCATTTTTGTAGCATTTTCAAAGTGCTTTTGAATGTTATCCTCTCAATATGCATGGAGTAAAGATGGACGGGTATTATTGTCCCCATTTTCACTAATTAAATTATTGATCAAATAAGTGAAGCCACTTGCCCAGGTCACAATACGCTATTTGGACTTAGTTACACAGTCATAGTATTTTTCTTACTGCAAAGAATTTTTTAAAATGACACTTTTAAAAAATGACACCACTGGATTAAAAAAGACATTTTCTAATTTGCTTTTTTAAAAAGTATAGAATAAAAAACATTTCTGAGAACCACCTGTATTGTATCTTAGGCCTCAAAAAAGCAACACTTATTTTAGGCAAGGGTTTATAACACGGACAGCATATTGATAATACTGTAATCATATAGATGTAAACAGATAAGACCTTGAAAAATCACAGGCCTTCAGAATATGGCAAGACTTCGGGAAAGTAGCTGTTGACTATCTACTTCCCCCAAACCCCCATTCTCCAGCTTCCTCCTTTCACTGTTTTATCCAAAGTGGTCTAAGAGAGAAATAACCGCAGAACAAAAGAACACAGAAAGCAGACTACAGAAAGGAAAAACCTCTTTGGCCTGGAAGATTTTTAGACATTTTCCAGTTTCCATTTTTTTTTGGCAGCTGATGCCCCACAACCAGTATCGACACAGGTGTTCATATACATGAACATATAGACACAAATTTTAAGATAAATATATAAATAATCCCTACATATAACTCTTACCTGCTACCGTAAGGCAGTGAGTTCTAGGGCATACAAAGCAAAATACCCTGATACCCATCTTAAGACCAGAAACCCCATGAGAAACAGGCCCTTGATGAACTATCTCTTGGTTTTACAAATGGGGGAAAACAAGAATCCTTAGAAATCAAGTATCTGCATATCCTTCACGTCTGGTTATTCTTTGTTCATTCAAAGTTAATGTATTCACAGAATAAGACATCTGAAGCCCCTTCCTTAATTTGTGTTTTCATCCTCTCTTTCCTGACAGATATAGAGGTTGCTCCTGATGAGTCTGTCCTGAATGTTTTGTCTGGCAGCTTTCTGTTGTATCTGGTCCAGGGTCCTCAGTAGGCAATTCACACTGGCATCTTTGCCAGTTTTACTCAGCCATGTCATGAGCAGTCTATGTGGACGTTCTTTAACATTTGGCTCAGTTTCTTTGACTAAAAGGATGTCATTGTCACTCAGATCCAGCTGCCTCATGTACTTGTCCCAGGATCCCCAAGGTACCTCCTCTTCAAAGATATTAAAAGACTTCTCCAAAGCTAAAGAAGAAATAGTTTGGGGTGAGAGGGAAGAAAAAAGACTTCTAGGGATATGAAGTAAGAGTCAATGAGAGTAGCTGACATAGGAACCAGGCTACTATAATAAAATTAGCATGTTTTAGGCCTCCTTTCTTAATTACCAACAAATAGTTTAGACATGTTGGAAGGGAAAGGACTGCTCTGAAGGGGACTGAAAAAAAACCCAATTGAAAGTTTGACATAGCTACTACCCTCACAGGAAATACAGTTTAGCTAGGGAAACTAGCAGTCTGCAATAAATACCAAATGAATGCTATATACAGTGAATACTTCAAGAATTTGGGGAGGGAGGTGGTCATTGTTGGCATGGATTGGCAGAGAATGGAGAGGAATAACAAAAGGAAGCTACAAGAAACACACTTAAGCCCTTCTGGGGTCTTTTCAACTTTGGATTTCAATAACTCAGCAGAAATCATTACTGCCCAACTCCTATACTTTCATTCCAAATGATCCCTTCCCAGCAGCACTAAGCCAGCTTGGTGAAATGAAGGAGAAAACTTAAGGGGAAGGTGTCAAACACTCAGACTTTGCAGAGTAATACTCCAGAGTAAAGTGGGAACCAAATTAAGATGTAATCAGGGAAATGTTTAAAAAAATAAAAATAGAACTCAACATAGGTAACATTACATTATAAAACTAAATTAATATGCAGCCTGCAGAGATCCCTACACAGACTAATGGTTTCTATTTGAGTTTGACTTTGCTGGTTCAGGGCATCCCCTTCAGGCCCTCTGCTCCCTGGCACTCATCCTACTCCCAAGACTTTTAAAAGAAAAAGAAACTTACTCTTTATATGGTTACCATCAGCTGGGAATAGTGACTGTGACTGTGACTGTGACTGTGGATTTAGAAGGCCATTCATCTGCAAGAGAGAATGAGAAAAGCAATGAAAATCAGGAGACCTGGCTGCCCTAGTATACTGTATCACAGTGAATTTAAAAAAATCTTTTGACTTTGGTAGAACAGTTTCCTCAACTGTAAGATAGGAAGAGTTATATCTATCCCTTCAATCTCAACTGGTTGATGAAAAGTACCAGAGAAATGCAATATTAATTCTCTTAACTAGAATTCCTTTTCTCCTCAACACCTAGTCAGCCTTATTACAAGAGCATCCCTTCCCTGCAGGAAAGCCATTCCCCCTTTATTGAGGAACCTTGTCTGCCCACTGACAAGATCACTGTGTTGTGTGGACATACTGAGAGGGTGGCAGTCTCTACTTCACAGGCAGGTCAAGAAGCCCCAAGACATAGTGTAATGAGATGCTAGGTCCTTATAAGTAAATTTTCCTACTTATCACTAATAATAGCGAATGCCATCATATTTCTATGATACTTAAGGATTTTTAAAGTTCATTATCCTCAAAACAACCTTGGGAGGATTTTACTGATAAGAAAATTGAGGCAGACAGAGATTAAATAACTTACTCAGAATCACAGTGCTGGAGGCAGGATTTGAAATCAGGTCTTCCTGATTCCAGGTTTAATACCCTGTGCATTGAGCCACCTCGTGGCTGCCCTATGTGACCTTACATAAAATACTTAATTTTTCCAGACCTCAGTTTCCTCATCTGTAAAATGGAGGGGGGGAGGGGATGATTGCTGAGGTCATCTTTCAGCTGTAACCCTCTGTTCCCAAGAGTTCACTCCCTAAAAGATATGCGTTCTCTGCTGAGGTTGGAATATCTTGTGGCACTGGTGGGTGTGAAGGAAGTGATGGGGAAAGGAGGAAGTTTGTAGCTCTCACCTCGACACCATCCTAGAGATTGAGGCTTCTGCTTGGGAACTATTTACCAAAACCCTTGAGTGTTCAGGGGGTGACCCAACAATGTTATCCCAAGTGAGACTGCCTGAGGCAAAATGGCCAAGCAAGAATGCTGAAGGGTGGTTTGTAGTTTGGGACCCTGAAAGATATGTGCCCCAGGTATCCTTTAGAGAATTGAGGAGATATTCTGCAACCCATTTACAAATAAATATAACTGTGTCTCACCTTGATGTTCTCAGGAGGCTTGGGGTTTTCTGGATCAACTATCTTACCTAGAAAGGAAGGAGAAAATATCTGATCAGGGAAACTCCATCTTTCCAACAATATCCTACCAATGGTGCAGATTGGCATTGGGTATAGAATGGGCATTTGATTTAGTGAATAGTGATAGTGATTAGTGAAGAGGGGACAAGGATAGGAGAAGGGATAGCTTTTCTAGTGCTCTGAATCTAGTTGGGGTGTCGGGGAGAATAGACCTTAGGAATGGATGATATAGTTTAAGGAAATTTATTCAGTCTAAAGAAGGTAGTCAGATTTCAGAAGTCATAGGCCATGAGTAATGGTTCTTTATAACTATCCTCAAGGTTTTCTCAAGGTAGAAGATATTACCCAGTAAGGGGAGAGATATTACAACTTCTGAGTTTCCTTATGTATAAAATGAAGGGCTTTGACTCACTGACTCTCAGGTCTCTTCCAGCTCTAAATCAGAGCTTTGTGCCAAAGTTTTTCAGCACTGCCTCCTACCTACCCGATACTGGGCTTTTAATTCTGTGGATGGAGGGAGCTGAAGGAGGAGAAAGAATATAAATGAGGGCCTAGTTCCCACCTGCACATAACTTAACTGTAAAGACAAACAGATGGGTTTAAAGTAATTAGCAAATACTATAAGATAATAAAAGTTAGCATACAGTCAAGTACTAAGTTGCATGGCACAGATATATTTGTAGGAACTGATGAGGGAGAGATGAATAACAACTGACATTTATTAACTCTTGAAGATTTACAAAGTCCTTTAGTTATATTATCTCACTTAAGCTTCATAATGATCCTGTATAGATATTATTATTCCTGTTTTACAGATAAGAAAACTCATTATGTGGCTGACTAAAACTGGAAAGGCCATCTCTATAGATATCCTTCTGGGAACCTTTGAGGAAATACCCCCAGAGACTACCCAAAACAATCTTAGAGCCACCTGCTACCTATCAGATGTAATGACTTGGCTACATAGGTCAGAAGCATCAAGGATGGGATTTGAATTCAATTCGTCCTAGGAGGGAGCTAAGTGTCTAAATGAGATCACCTAACTTAATAAAGAAGGGCAGGGGATGGCTGGAGAAGAGATCATGAAGGAGGCAAGACTGGGTCTTGAAAAATGGATATGTAGGATGTACACAAGTGGAGAGGGAGATGTGTGTGTGGAAGGAAAGAGAGGATAAGTTGGGAGGGGGATGGAGGAACAACACCATATGAACAAGGACTCCTTAGCCCATTCTGTCTACTCCTTACCGCAGGGGTATTTCCCTTACCTTCACACAAAAGATGGAGGAAAAAAATGCCGAAGAGACCAACCACGAGGAATATTGCTACCATCAACAATAGAAATCTTATCCAAAGATTTCTTGTGTCTGAGAACAGAGAAAGAATGGTCAATGTGTGTCCTCCAGCCACCCAGTCCCCACCAACTAGTCCATGTGCTGTGTGAATACCTGATGGCAGAGGTCCATCACACTCCAAGTCACTCCAGGGGCTGCAAGGATTGATTTCTACCATCCCTTTGGGGCACCTGGACAGAAAGAAAGAGGAAGAGCCGAACCAGATGTAGGTGAAATCGTTAAGAAATGCAGGACCTGATTCGGAAGATAGGCAAGGGCAGGTGCTAAGGCTGGAGACTGCAGGTCATGCAAAATTGATTTTCACCATTAGGTGAGAACTAAAGGGTATATACCACCCAAAGTGAAATGATAAAGTAGTTTGGGGGAAGAGAAAAAGAGAAAGTAGTTTGGGGGTTTCTAGCTGAATGGCCAGACCCAGAAGTACTTGAAGAAAGGAAGAGAATGATGAAGAATAAGGGTGAGGGAGGGACTGATGGAAAAACTTTTGTCTTTGTCTTCCACCAGTAGTCCCCAGATCTGGAGAGAGCTTTATTGGGGCCTTACTTGAATTTACACTTTTTGCAGATCTCGCAGGGATGGTCTTTTGGACAGAAGGTGCCAGACTTGCAGTGACACTGGGTATTCTGGGTGATGGTACACGGTTTCACCTCTTTCTGGCCTAGGGACACAGAGAAAGTTAGGTCTGAGGCTCCATCTCCCCTTTCACCCTCCATCACTGTTCAGTTACAAGCTCCTCTGCCTCCCTTGCTTCTGCAGGGCAATTCAATTCAGCCTGAGAAATCTTTCCTGAACATCTTCTGTGTATCCAGTGTTAGGGCTGGGGGTGAGAGATGGAGAGAGACATCCAAGAGAAGCACCTGAGACTGCTAATAGACACTGCTTTGTCTTTATTTTTCAAGGGCTGAAGTGAATGGCACAGATATAGGTCATCAGCATGGGCAACTGGGAAGATTCCATAAGTAGGGAGCTGTTGATCTGGGCCTTAGAGTATGGGAAGGGTTTGGATGCTTGGAACTGAGCAGGACTGAGTGTAGGATACTGGCTACTACATTGTTATAATGTAATAACACACACGTGCAGAATAAAACATATATATACAAACATACAATGCACACGTGTATATATATATATATGCAGGCATTTTACATGTTATGTGTAGATTGTGGTATATCTCTGTATATAAGGCATGTTATATTTATATATAGTGTACATTATATTTTCTGCATATAATGTATATAAATATATATTATATGAATTATATAGCACATATATAGTACACTACTTGGCACATAGCATGTAAATGCTTGTTGAATTGATCTCATTTATTAGTTGTTCTTAATGCAAGGAGTCATATTAAAGTTTGTTGTATTTTACACACCCCAAGGACATATAGGGAAAATCCATGTAAAATCAGGATCGTAGCAAATACACTAATTTAAAAAAAAATGAAGTGTAGAGAAAACCCAAACTCTTCAAATACACCATGTGCTACCTCAAACTCTGTGTGCACTCATTTGCTAAGCTATCAATAGTTTCTTTTGATAAGTGTTATTGTTTTTGATTCCAAGGAGCCAAATTCTAATGCTTTACTATTTCAAAAACTGCTTAGACTTGAGTCTCCTTCTGCCCTCTGCTGGTTAAGGGTAGAAATAATCTTGTAATACAAGTTCCCCCCCAAACCCCATCCCTCCATCCATACTGGACCACCCTGTCTCTACTCTAGCCCTCTGAGGCCCCCATCCCTGTACCTGGCTTGCAGATCTGACAAGGGATGCAGGAGGGAAGTCCGTTGGGGTACTCAGTAAAGTCTATCCCACTGCGGCAGGGCGCACACACTACTGTTCTATTATGGGCCAAAAGAGTCTTCAGGTATTGTCCTAGAAAACAAAAAGAGTGAAGGGTGATCTTTTCTGTGGCTCACCCAGATAAGGCTTTAGGAGACCGAGGTATGAAAGCAGGAAAGAGTCATCGGCACAATTAACTCTGATACTCTCCTTTTCCTCTCACCATTTCCCAGCCTAGAAATGATGGTACAGGGTACAGGACTTCACCAGGGCAAGGTTACCTGTCTCTCATCCACTACCCCTTACTCTTCAGTTGTA
The DNA here is from genome assembly GCF_016432865.1 of Antechinus flavipes. Classification (NCBI taxonomy): domain Eukaryota; kingdom Metazoa; phylum Chordata; class Mammalia; order Dasyuromorphia; family Dasyuridae; genus Antechinus; species Antechinus flavipes. Next base: position 142,842,475 of record NC_067399.1, read on the forward strand.
TCTGCCCCCATCCCCATCCCTCATCCCACCAGGGTAGGGTTACCTGGCTCTGGTCCACTATCCCTTCCTCTTCAGCCCCCATCCCCATCCCTCATCCCCTGGATCACCGTATGCCTTTCTTGGTATACCCAGCTCTCAGCAAAGTGCCTGGTTTATAAATGTTTATTGACTAACTCTAATGGAACTCATCCAAGTGCTTTTTTGTCCCTGAAATTGGATAAAGGGCTTGGAACTCTCTCTGTGTACCCAAAGCATTAGGTATGGGTAACGAAAGCAAAGGATAGAGAGCTACTTCAAGACAAAAGCTTATCCTCTCTCCTTTTCCAGAAAATGAAAGGGAGCGGGGAGGCAAAGAGGTAAGAGACTTCACTCAGAATACCTGCTGGACATTGGACATCCAGGCCATGTTTCTGGTGCTGCTGGGGGCCTGCCATCATGGTGCCGACTGAATCAACAAGAAACTGCGGAAACAGAGAAACAAGGATTGGCCTGAACCCAGATTCCTCCCTTGCCTTCTACTGCCCACTTTCTATCCCAACATCATGTTTGATATGTTAAGTTCAATCAAATTAAATAGCTATACCTATATTAGCTGAGTTGATATTTAAAGGGTTGAGTTTTTTTAAATTTTTGTTGATAAAAGTCTTCATAATCTCCTTGAGAGTGTCTTAGTTTTGCCAGTTTGAAATCAGATCTAAATATGAGCAGACCAAATCAATCAATCAGATATGGGTCACTATAAAATGTAATTGAAAAAAGCCAAACTCTTTTAATGTGACTTGACTGAAACTCTTGTCTATAATCAGTCTTGTTCCTGTGCTAACCACAGTTACTGCTCCTTTTAATAGATTTTTAAAAATTATTTTTAATCCTAGGAAATAAATTCCTGCACTTCTCCATCCCAAAGGCTTTATAGGCTAGTTCATACTCATCTCTAATTGGAGTTTTCCCACTTTCCTTTATTAGAAATTTGCAAAGGAGAAATGTTTGCGGCAGCCCTTTTTGTAGTGGCAAGAAAATGGAAACTGAGTGGATGTCCATCAATTGGAGAATGGCTGAATAAGTTGTGGTGTATGAATGTTATGGAATATTATTGTTCTGTAAGAAACGATCAGCAGGATGATTTCAGAGAGGCCTGGAGAAAGTTACATGAACTAGCTAAGTGAAATGAGCAGGACCAGGATTTCACCGTACACAGCAACAGCGATATTATATGATGATCAATTCTGATGGACATGGTTCTTTTCAACAATGAAGTGATTCAAGCCAATTCGAAGAGACTTGTGATAGAGCCATCTGCATCCAGATAGAGAACTATGGGGACTGAACGTGGACCCCAACATAGTATTTTCGCCTTTGTTGTTGTTAGCTTGTTTTATTTTTCTTTATTTTTTTTTTCCTTTTTGATCTGATTTTTCTTGGGCAGCAAAATAAATGTGGAAATATGTATAGAAGAATTGCACATTTAACCTATATTGGATTACTTGTCTAGGTAGGAAGGGAGGGAGAAAAATATGAAACACAAGGTTTTGCAAGGGTAAATGTTGAAAACTATATATGCATATATTTTGAAAATAAAGCTATTAATTAAAAAAAAGAAATTTTCACAGAAATAAGAGTGATATTGTCAGTATCCACTCCCCTCCCAATCAGTCCCTTATATACCTACCCATCTTCTTTTCCATTAAAAGTCAGCAATGGGGGGAAGTTAGATGGTGCGAAAGATAGAGCACCAACTCTGGAGTCAGGAGGATATTAGTTCAATCTGATCTTAGGCATGTAGCATTTAACTAGCTGTGTGATTGTGTGATTTTGGACAAATCACTTAATCCCAGTAGCAAAAAAAAAAAAAAAAAAAAAAAAAAAACCAGGAAGGAAGCCTGTAAGCACTGAATCATCTTTCCTTTGTTTGCCCTCCCAAAAAAAATTTTCAAGCGCTTCACAAACCTTAAAAAGCTAAATATATGAAAGCCTGCTGCATATTGTATTATGTTCTGGGTATGGAGCCTGGAAGACCTGATTTCAAATGTGATCTCAGATATTAAAAGTAATGTGACTCTGGGCAAGTCATTTAATCTCTATTTGCTTCAACTGTAAAATGGGGATGATAAGTGCACCAACTTCCCAGAGTTGTTGTGAAGAGAAAATTAAATAATATTGTAAAGCACTTTGCAAATTTTTAAGTGCCATATAACAATTATTCATAGTTAATTTTGTCAGTCAACAAACATTAAGCATTTGTTGTGTGCCACATATAGGGAGGAAAAGGAGCAAAAATACAATCCCTGTCCTAAAGGAGCTCACATTGTAAAAGGGGAAGAGCAAGCATAGGGCCTGACACATAGGAGGCATCTCACAAATGTTTGCTGGCTGATGTGGAAGAAATTGTATATAAAAGGTAAAAACGGAAAGTAATCTGTTAGGGAAGGCACTAAAGGGTGGGAACTAGGAAAGAAAAGCCTCTAGCAAAAGGAAGGCAGAATTCAGCAAACTATAGCAGTTCTAAATTACATATGTGTATATGTATGTACAGTGTGCATATAGAAAAGAAACTGAAATCATTTCTTAAGTGTAGGAAATTTCTTCTATCAAAACAGATGGTGATACAGAGAAATGAAGTGACTTTCTAGAATCACAGAGCTCATGTCCAAAGTGGGATTTGAATTTTGGATTTTCTGATTCCACATCTGGTATCCATGACACCAGAGGTACATATTTTGCTTTGTATATATCTGTTTAATGTCTCCTCCATTAGAGGGGAACTTCTTAAGGACAGGGACTGTCTTTTAACTTTTTTTTTTTTTTCTAATCCCAGTAGTTAGAGCACAGTGCCTGGCACATAATTAATGTTTATGATTTATTGACTGATGAAACATAAAACCTGCAGCCCACAACACTCTTGATTGAGGCCCAAATCAGATTAAAATATAATTGAGAAACATTGAACAAAGTAAAGAAAAATAAAATAAAACATAACATTTTATTTTAAAAATAAGTCAAAAACAAGTCCTGAACAAGAGTTGGGGAAAAAAAGTATTTTCTTTATGGATGTAGAATGTTGTATATATATTTAGTCATAGTTGCTAGATGATCTGCTGAACTTTTTTTTTCCTTTTTAAAATAAGGACTAGCTAACTGGGGAGGGTTAGAAGGAAAGAATATAATTGGAAATGAAGGTGATATTAATAAAAAATTAACACCCCCCAAGTTAATATTAGTAATAAAAAAATGAAGAGTAGGTTTGCAAGATAAATTGATATATCTAGAACACCACTCCAATAATAATGGAGACCCAACCAAACAAAGAAAACATAAATCAAGAAAATAATCAGAGAAAACTCAACTGATAGGCAATCCATTTATATAGCCATCCAGATGATTGCAGAACTCTATTCTTGTACAGACGCCTCTCCCTTCTTCCAGAAAACATCCAAGACATCAATTTGCCACAGTTTTTAAACTTTAGAGATAAAACTAGGACTTTTAAGCTGCCAAAAAGAGGCAAATTCAGAGTGGTCTGGTTAATATAAGTTTCTATAGTCTTGGCTTAGGAGAGACTACACAAGACAGTTACTCTGTGCTCCTATACCCTGATGCTGCTGATCCCTGAAATAACTTCTTTTCCGTGCTTGACTCCTCTTATTTGGTTCAAATAAGGACCCCACCCCAAGCAAAGAATCCTTATGGGAAGCCATTTTACTTTACAAGAGCTTTAATCCCTGTCTACAAAAGCAGGCCCTCATTTCAGATAATTATTAGAAAATTCTCTCATGAATACCATTATTAGAACACTCAAGTAATCCTTTGATGAATACTAGGTTACTCTGCAACATTAGTAATCTACAGGTTAACTGACAGAGATGTAACTAAGAGAGGGTGATAGAAGCTTTGCCAAAGGGCACTGACATTTAAAAGGTGCAAAAACCACTGCTACTCCTTAAGTAGAAATAACAGACGAGTTGAATGAGTTGAAGGAAGAACAAGATGTGCTTCCAGCCTGAGGACCCACAGCTCCTCAGCTCTGTCAGCAGACCCTGGGGCTGCTATCCCTCACAGCTGCAAGCTCACTCCTTTTCTGGGGTCTGATTGTTACCAAATCTGCCAGTATGTCTCTCTGCATTTTGGATGCTGAGGGAGATAATCAAGCGCGGAGGAACCTTCTCCAGCCACTCTACCTGCCACTCTGCCTCCTCCTAGCAGGTAATATCAAGGTATTGCAAGAATATAGACCAGGCTTCCCATCATGTCTGACCTGGGGATCTCAGAATCGAATGGGAAACAAGGAACACAAAAATTTACCATGTGAATAATTGCCACTTATGTGCAGTGAATAGAGCACCAGCCCTGAAGTCAGGAGGACCTGAGTTCAAATCCAGCCTCAGACACTTCCTAGCTGTGTGACCCTGGGCAAGTCACTTAATCCCAATTACCTCAAAAAAAAAATTGCCACTTATGTCCAGCAAAGTCTTATCTTTTCCCTCCCTGGGCAATGATTTCCCCATAGGTCTCAAGGTCTTTCCTCTACTTCTCCTATTTCTCCACCTAAATTTGTCTTCAAAGGGTAACTTAATAAATTGGCAAAAATGAGAAAAAGCAAAAAGTTAGTGTTGAAGAGACTGTAAAAGGGGCATACATATATACTATTAATGGAACTGTGAATTGGACTAATCATTCTGGAAGGTAATTTGGAATTACATGAAAAAAGTCACTGAATTATTCATAAATTTTGACCCAAAGATACTCCAAATAAAAAATAAAATTTCTTTTAGGGAATCTGAGATTCAAGCAATCGTAATGTAGGACTCTTTCATTTCTGTCTTTGTAGCATCAGTGCAAAGCACAATTAATATCATTATCTCATATGAATATATATTAAGTATTTACATTTAGACTGCTTTGATGTATTGATTGACTTTACAAATTTTTTCCTTTTTTTCTTAAAAAAATTTTTTTGGGGGGGCAGCTAAGTGGTGTAGTGGATAGAGCACCAACCTTGAAGTCAGGAGGACCAGAGTTCAAATCTGGCCTCAGACACATAACATTCCCTAGCTGTGTGACCCTGGGCAAGTCACTTAACCCTAATTGCTTCAGCCCCTCCCCACCAAAAAATTGATTATATGAGATGACTCTCTAAGAAGGAGAGGAGAGGGAGGAATACAGAGGGAAATTTAGATGTAAAAATAGAAGATCAATAAAATTTTATTTTAAAAATTTAAGGCCATTTGACAAGAGCTCCCTCAGTTCCATTTTCCAAATCTTCTCTGTGTCATCATTGCTCATCTTCTCCTTCTTCACTTTGGTCATGTAAACTTTCTCATTAAGATTTAATTCCTATACCTGTACCCTTAATCACACTCCCTATCCATCTCCTCCAGAACTTTGTTCCATCAGACATCCCTTTTTTTCTCATGCTCATGCATCTTTAATCTCTCTCTTCACAGTTTCTTCCTACTTACCTACTTACATGCTTAAGTTTTTCTTAAAAGCCCGCCTGAGCTACCTTTTCCACCTATTTATCTCTTCCCTTTCACTGTTAACATTTCTAAGAATTGTCTACACTCAATGACTTACTTAATTTCTCCTTTACTGATTCTCTCCTCAACTCATCATTCTGAACTCCTTTCTGCTTCCAGTCCACTAAAACTACTCTGTTACAGGTCACGAATGCCTTCATTTATATCTGTATACTTTCTATTGGCAAATGTGATAATCTATTCTTAGTTCTCAGCTTTTTCAACATCTGTGAGCCTTTTAATATCACAATTTTTATTCATTCTCTTTTTCTTCAACTCTAGAAATACAATATTCTCTTAGTTTTCCTCCTACCTTTAAATCCTTTAAATCACTTTCCCTTGAATCATTTGTGTGAAGATAGTCTCAAGAATCTGGCCTTAGCTCTCTTCTCTTCCCACTTAATACTCCCTTCCTTGGCAATCACTCCCAAAACCTCCACTGGCACTTATTTGTAGTGATTTATTAAATTCTTATTTGTAGTCTTGACCTCTCTTCTGAACTCTGGAACTGCTTACTTCACTCAGTTCAAATATGTCTTCACATGCTTCTCTATATTCTTTAGATTAGCTTTTTAGAGCAAAGTGATATTTCATCACATTTATGGACCACACAATTCATTTAGCTATTCCCCACCAATAGGAATGTACTTTGTTTAACCCTTTAAAATCATTTAATTATTCATATCACATTTCTTTTTTATCTTGTATTTGCATTTATTTAAAATTTATTTCCCAATTACATTTACACATTTTTTAATTAGTAGTTTATTTTCAAAATGCATGCAAAAGTAGTTTTCAACATTCACCCTTGTAAAACCTTGTCATACCACATTTCAAAGAATAAGACTGTAAAGGTAAATATGACAAATTTATTTTTAAAGAGATATATTTCCACATGTCCAAAATTGGTTAGTCATTTTGTCCCTTCCATATGATTTTACCATTTGGAACATCTTAAAAAAAAAAAAAAAAAGATGCTTTTAGGGACTCGTGACAAAAAATTCTATCCATATCCAAAGACAGAACTGATGGGAGTCTAAATACAGATCAAAACATATTTTTTTCCAATTTTTTTTCTTTTTTGGTCTTTGTCCTCTTTCACAACATGACTAATATGGAAATACGTTTTGCAAACTCACACATATATAAACTATATGAAATTGCTTAACACATCAGGAAGAGGGAGGAGTGAATTTGGAACTACAATTTTAAAAAAAATAAATTTTAAAAACTATCTTCACATATAATTGGGAAAAATAAAATACCATTTTTAAAAGGGTTTTTTTTTTTTCCATTCTTATTCCTCTTTCAAAATTGTCTTTAGAGTGAGCTTACAAGTCACATCAGACAACTGGTCTTATTACTTTATAATCAATCATGACTTTCTCCCATGGTCAGACATCTTTGTTTTTTATCTCCTTCCATTTTTGCTAACTTGGAGCTCTATCTATTACTAAAACCAAAAACTTTGCAGGTACCAGCCAAGAATGAGGTTTTTAAGAACCAAACTAGAGAGAGCTAAAAGTCTTAATAATAAGAAGATCAACAGAGGGAATCCAGGAATGGAACTGACATAAGTCCTTTCATGAGTGGTAACATGGGTAACTTTCATCCTTGGTTTTCTTCATATTAACATAAAAATGGAAGTGAATGAATGATAACTTACTCTTAAGCATCTTATTGGACTACCTTTGTTTCCAGACTTTTTTTTTTTAATATTTATTTATTTATTTAAATTTATTTTTAAATAACTTTTTATTGACAGAATCCATGCCAGGGTAATTTTTTACAGCATTATCCCTTGCACTCACTTCTGTTCCGACTTTTCCCTTCCCTCCCTCCACCCCGTCCCCAAGATGGCAAACAGTCCTTTACATGTTAAACAGGTTACAGTATATCCTAGATACAATATATGTGTGCAGAACTGACAGTTTTCTTGTTGCACAGGGAGAATTGGATTCAGAAGGTATAAATAACCCGGGAAGAAAAACAAAAATGCAAGTAATTTATATTCATTTCCCAGTGTTCTTTCTTTGGGTGTAGCTGTTTCTGTCCATCCTTGATCTATTGAAACTGAATTAGCTCTTTTTATCGAAGAGATCCACTTCCATCAGAATACATCCTCATACAGTATCGTTGTTGAGGTATATAATGATCTCCTGGTTCTGCTCATTTCACTTAGCATCAGTTCATGTAAGTCTCTCCAAGCCTCTCTGTATTCATCCTGCTGGTCATTTCTTACAGAACAATAATATTCCATAATGTTCATATACCACAATTTACTCAACCATTCTCCAATTGATGGGCATCCATTCATTTTCCAGCTTCTAGCCACTACAAACAGGGCTGCCACAAACATTTTGGCACATACAGGTCCCTTTCCCTTCTTTAGTATCTCTTTGGGGTATAAGCCCAGTAGAAACACTGCTGGATCAAAGGGTATGCACAGTTTGATAACTTTTTGAGCATAGTTCCAGATTGCTCTCCAGAATGGCTGGATGTATTCACAATTCCACCAACAATGTATCAGTGTCCCTGTTTTCCCACATCCCCTCCAACATTCCGCATTATCTTTCCCTGTCATTCTAGCCAATCTGACAGGTGTGTAGTGGTATCTCAGAGTTGTCTTAATTTGCATTTCTCTGATTAATAATGATTTGGAGCATATTTTCATATGGCTATAAATAATTTTAATTTCTTTGTCTGAGAATTGTCTATTCATATCCTTTGACCATTTATCAATTGGAGAATGGCTTGATTTCTTATAAATTAGAGTCAATTCTCTATATATTTTGGAAATGAGGCCTTTATCAGAACCTTTGACTGTAAAAATGTTTTCCCAGTTTATTGTTCCAGACTTTTGTTAATGTGGTTAGTGATTTAGATGGTTAGCAAGTAGTAGATGCTAGAGCAGGAAGAGGTAACAAATCCATCCTGATTCTTAAGGCTCATTTAAAACCAAAGACCCAAAACACTTTTTAAAAAGAAGGCAGGTATGAAGAAGAAAAGAAGAAGAAAGAGGAGGAGGAAGGTCACATATACACCAAAATATTTATAGCAACACTTTTTTTCCTAGTGAATAACCTTAGAATATATACTTAGTAATGGTATCTCTGGGTCATAGTCCCCCCTAAAAAAGTCTTTTAATCCTTTAAAATCATTGAATTATTCATACCACATTTCTTTAATTTTATATTGTATTTTATAAATTTAATTTATTTCCCAATTACATTCATAAAGTTTTTATTAATAGTTTTTTTTTTATTTTCAAAATGCATGCAAAAGTAGTTTTCAACATTCATTCTTGTAAAACCTTGTCATACCACATTTCAAAGGACAAGATTGTAAAGGTAAATATGACCAATTTAGAGGAGAAAAAAAGAGGAGGAGAATGGAGGAGAAAGGAGGAGGAGGAAATAAGAGAAAGAGGAGAAAGAGCAGGAGGAGGAAGAGGAGGAGGAGGAGAAAGGAAGAAGAGGAGGAGAATGGAGGAGAAAGAAGAAGGAGGAAGGAAGAGGAAGAGGAGGAAGGAAGAGGAGGGAGAGAATGAAGGAGAAAAGAGGAGGAGGAGAATGGAGAAGGAGGAGAATGGAGGAGGAGGAGAAAGGAAAAGGAGGAGGAGAAAGGAGGAGGAAGAAGAGGAGGAGGAGAAAGGAAGAGGAGGAGAAGAAAGGAGAAGGAAGAAGAAAGAGGAGGAAGAAGAAAGAGGAGGAAGAGAAAGGAGGAGGAGGAGAAAGAAGAGGAGAAGGAGGAGAAAGGAAGAGGAGGAAGAGAAAGGAAGAAGAAGAGAAAGGAGGAGGAGGAGGAAATATGAGAAAGAGAAAAAAGAGGAGGAGGAGGACGTGGAGGAGGAGAAGGAGGATAAAGGAAGAGGAGGAGAATGCAGAATCAAAATCAACAACAACATCCAGGTCTGGAGCTCTCTGAACATTCTACCATCCCTGGCTAATCTAAAGCCTACTCTTCCTTTCACCTAGGCTCAAGACATTTCTTCTAAGGATTATGTCCTAGCTATTCCAGCCAATACCTTCCCTTCTTATAACTACTACTGGATGTATAATTCATGTAATTATTTAATTCAAACTAGCACTTAGAAACTTAAAATCATAGATTCTATAGCTGGAAGGGACCTCCATAGAGGTCTTAGATGACCCTTCCCCGCCTCATTTTACAGATGAGAAAATCGAGATCCCAAAGTGGTGAATTGATCTAAGGTCACACGGTATCAGTAGGGGACACTTGAAGCGAGAGCCTCCCGATTACAGAGCCAGTTCTCGCTCCACTTTACCATGCTTCATCTTCAGTTATAACTGAATCTTCGTTTCAATCTTTGTTTCTATTCCATAGCCCAGAAGACCTTAATGGGACAGATTCTGAGATCAAAGTTCGCCAGGAGCAAAGCAGACTATATGAGTCATTGCTTAGGATTGTGTGACATTTTCACAGGTATCGATTCTCATAAATATAGAAATAATGGTTCACCTTTATGACACACTTTAAACAGATATGCTGGAACCAGTTCATATCAGTTCTATGTTGGCTTGGGAAGAGTGACTTATTAAATTTTCAATATGAATATTTATACCTCAGAAGCAAATATTACAAATCAACACTTTATATATTGTTCTGTTGATTGTCTAGACTTAAGAAAATGGAGAAAATGTCTCTCATTTCTAAATTGATGGAGAAAATGTCTTTAATTTTAAAGTTGTGCCTGGGTACATCCCTGCCTCAAGAATTTAGAAACATTTACCAGAACATCCCTGAATTTTAAGATTTGCAAAAGTCTTTATATGTATTACTTTATTTGATATTCTCAAAAATCCCATAAGGGAGGTGTTATTATCATCTCCATTTAATGAATAAGATAGCTAAGGCTTAGAGAGCATTTAAATGACTTGACCAGGATCACACAGCTGTTAGCTGAAAAAGGATCCAAATTCAGGTCTTCCTCACTCTTAAATCTTCAGGTTGGCCTCCTAGTCATGACTCTCCCCAAACTTCACTGTTATAACTATCTATTTTTTAACTGACATCCAGTGTTACTGAGCTAAACAAGAGTTTTTAAAGATTGTGTCAACAATGGATAAATTCTGGTAGGTCCTACCCTAATAGGGGGCTTTGAGTAGAAGCCCATCAAAATACTGCCATGTAAAGACCAGTCTGTGTTCTGTGAGGTTCCTTGCGGTTAGCCAAGATGATGTTTTTTGTCCAGAAAATGTCATATTAGTAAGTTACTAAAAAGTGTTTTGTTTTTCAAATATTATCTTATTTGATTCTTACAACAATCTTGGGAGGTAGTTATATCATTCCCAATTTACAGTTGAGGAATCTGAGTGCCTTGCCCAAGATCACACAGGTAGCAAATTATGAGGCTGGATTGGAACTCAGGGCATTCTGTTCTGGTTCTGTGCTCTATCGTGCCATTTATCTGTCCTCTCCTCCCAACTCAGACATCCATCACTGCCTCTCACTATTGTAATACCTTTCTACTTGGTATCCTCCAATTCACCTTCTTAAAAGTCCCCAAAGTGATTTTCCTAAAGTACAGGATTGATTGTGTAAACTAGCCCCTGTTCCTCCAAAGAAATTCTAATGTCTTTATTTTTATAAAAAATGAACTCCTCTATTTGGCCTTTAAAACAGCACAATCCAGCATCCTTCTAGTCTTGTTACTCATTATGACTTACACTCTATAGTCTCCTGAAACTGACCTTCTTGCAACTTGTCCATCTCCATCACTCCCCCATCATGTCTACAGTGCACACCTTCCTTGTGCATCCCCAGACCCCTCCCCATTTGCCTCCCTTCCCCCTCAAGATGATCTAATTTCCTAGTCTTTGGTATATTCTTCTGTATATTATCCTGCCATAGGGCTCGGATGTACAAGTCAAAACAACACCATGTGGAATCATTAGTCTTGTTCAAAAACAAGGATGGAAAAACAAGAAGCAGCACACTGTCTCTTCAGAATACCTCCTGGAGAGAAGCGAATGTTATATATCCCAGAGGGGCAGCTGGTGATGCACTGAATAGAATTCATCTTATTAAGTTCAAATCCAGCCTGTTTGCCTCAGTTTACTCCTCTGCAAAATGAGCTGGAAATAGCAAACTTCTCCGGTATTTTTTGCCAAGAAAACTCCAAAGGAGGTCACAAAGAGTTGCACATAACTGAATAACACAGCAACATGATTCAAGACATAATTTCCCTCAACATATAGAAATTCACTTTCAGAAAGGCACTCCTCTCTCTCCTCCCATTCTCATGACATTTAAAATAATCTCCTCCTTGTGTCTCCCTAAATATAACTCAAACAGAGGTTCAGACTTCCTATTTTATTGTTTACTTTTTATATCTTTGTCCCGTGTAGTCCTGTATGTATTCAGTCCAAGTTCTAGGTTAAAATGCTCTGTAATACAAGGTTTTGTGAGATTTATCTATTAGTGATTCAATACTTTTTCTGGGTTACTCAACTTAGTGTCTGCTCACTTAATGTTCCTAGTTTCTCCTGTTGATATATCCAGTGAAAAGAGTTCCTATCCTGATTTCTTTTCTATTCCTTAAAGGGAAAAACATATTTGTTCAGAATAAAGAGAAAACTGAAGCTAGCAAAGTTATTTTTTCTTTTTTTTTTTAAACTGAGGCAACTGAGGTTAAGTGACTTGCCTAGGGTCACAAAGCTAAGAAGTATTAAGTGTCTAAAGTCATATTTGAACTCGGGTCTTCCTGACTTCAGGGCTGGCATCTTATCTTCTGTACCATCTAACTGCCTAAAACTTACTTCTACATACAATTGAGACTTATTCTTGAATCCAAGTTGGCTATTTCATGGATTTGGCCCTAGGGACTAACCCCATTTTTTTCTTTTGCTGATATTGTAAGTTTACATTTCTTTTCTTTTTTTTTTTTTTTAATAAAATACAATAAAAAAGTAAATTAAGCAATGAATGAAAAATAAAGTATGATGTCCATCTAACTTGCTTTGTGGCTATTGGAGAAGCTGCTGGAGATGTCACCAGGAAGTCTTTATTCTACAATAGTTATTCTACAATTACATGGACTACTCTTGCCACTATACTAATAAAGATGATCGTGTAGCATCTATTCATTAAAAGAAATCAAGGCACTATCTTCAGATATTTGTACTCAACTCTGCCCAACATTCAGAAAAATGATGGGCACAGTGAGAGTCATTGTCATGAGAAGAGTGATGTGTTTTTCTGAATATTTAGTTCTATATTCAGAATTCCAGGGATAAACTGGAATATAAACTATATTATCCAGAAAGCTTATTCCCCACAAATATCAGCTACAACTAAGAGAATTCAATAAATTAGATAAATCCATTTTTCTTTTCTACTACTAGTAGCCCTGGAAAGCCATGATGGGGGCCAATATCTTATCTGTAAAAAGGCAGTATGATACAGACTTTATTTCTAAAGAAGATTAGTAGCTAATAAGAGCAATGACACACACCCAAATAATCAAAACTATTAATGCCTTTTTGTGAGCTACAAATGCAAAGTATATGAGAGTTTCAGCATTCTTAACTTAGTTTACATCTCCAGATTATATATATGTAATAGAGGGTTGAAAACCCAGCAGCTTGATATTGTGATTATCTTCCTACTTCCAGATATTTGGAATTCATAAAAGGGGAATAAAAACTCAAAATCCCCCTTTCTATCCCTCTAAATCAACAGTGTCAAACTCAAAGTAATTATCCTAACTGTGAATGTGGCAAAATAATTAAGCAAAAAAGAATTGCAGAATGAATTAGAAAATAGAATCGAACACTATTGTTTAAAAGAAACACGCCTAAGTCATAAAGACTCACATAGAGCTAAAACAAGGAATTGGGGCAACATCTACTGTACTTTACCTGAAATAAAAAAACAGGGATAGTAGTTCTAATCTCAGACAAAACAATATCAAAAATAGACTTAAAAGAGGTAAAAAGAGAAACTACAGTTTGCTAAAAGTTACCAAAAGATAATAGTCAATTTAAATATTAATATATTATAACATTTAAATACTCAAAAGAAAAACTTAAATGAGTCATAGGATGATACCATTACCCAAAAGTAGTTGAAGACTTTTAATGCACTCCTTTCAGAACTAGGCAAATCTTAACAAAAGCAAATGAGGAATTTTTTTTTTCCTTGTTCAAAAATATTTGAAAAAACAGTAAGAAAAAAGGAAAAAAGAATATAAAACAAAATAAAACAAAACAAGAGAACAACGTCATGTGCCCAGCAGAACATCAGAGAGGATTCAAAATATATAACACATTACCAGATCAAGAAAGTATGTGGTGTGTGTGTGTATTAGTAGAAGAAATTATATTCATGACTATACATTTTTTCTTTACTTCCTTGTAAATTGTTCTTTGGATTTCTGCTGCATACCTTATTTGCTTTATTCTTTCATAATTACTATAATTACAGGAAGGATTATGTATTATTAGGACATAAAAACTTTATAAACAAATGTTTACTAGCAGAAAATCAGTAATATTAAAAACCACAATGCTGACTACAACGCAATAAAAATTATATCCAATAAAGGATTAAAAACTAAGTGGACACAAATTTAACCATGAAGAACTGGTGAGTCAAACAAGTCATAGAAATGTTAGGTAGTTAGACAATGATAATGAGACAATAGGCCAAATTTTTGGGAATGTAGACAAAAGTAGTCCTCAAAGAAAAGTCTATATTGTTAAATACTGTCATCAACACAGGAGAAAAAAAGCAGATTAATGAACTTGATACATAACTAAAGATACTAAAAAGCCAGCAAAATTTTGTTTTATTTTTATTAGTATTTTTTTTTTAAATTGTTACAGGGGATAATTCTCTGGAGGGAAGGGAAAAGATTTGGGGAGCAGGAGGACTTAATTGATTTGAATTTATTTTAAATAAAGCTACTGTAAAATTTTGAAAAAAGTAGTATTTTATTTTTCCAAATTAATGCAAAGATAGTTTTCAACATTCACCTTTGCAAAACCCTGCGTTCCAAATCAGATTAAAAAGGACAGCTAGGAAGTGTTAAGTGTCTGAGATCGAATTTGAACTCAGATCCTCCTGGCTTCACAGCTGTCTATTTTATGATCTTTTTTATGTCGATGTGATTTTTTTATAATTTTCCTAATATTCAACTAATCATTGCACCACCTAGCTGCTCCCTTACCAAATTTCTTTACAAATATATTTTTGGTATCTAAATTTTTGGCCAAACAGAAAAAGAAAACCATATAACAATATCTTGAATGAACTAGTGAATACCAATACTAAATCTTTAAAGAGGTGACAACATATCACAAAGATTATACAACAAGACTAGGTTATATTCTTCCCAGAAGTGCATGATTAGTTGAATATTAGGAAAATTATAAACATAACTGACGTATTAACAAGAACCAAAAAAAAAAAAAAAAGAAAATGCTTTTATCAAGAGACATGAAAAATTGACACCAAGAATAAAAGAAATCGGATCAAGACATAAAAAAGATCATAAAAAAGACAGACATTAAAAAGGCTTTTGACAAATACAATAATTTCTGTTAAAAAGAACAACTGGTAAATATATGAATAAAGGGACATTTCTTTAACATAGCAAATAGTAGATTCCCAAACTTTCTCAGTTCACAGGGGTCCTATTTCAATAATTTTTTTTTTTTTGACAGTGCTCCATAGACCAAAAACAAAAAGCCAAACAAAAACTTAACATTTTCATTTATTTAATAGGATCAGACAACTTAATAAGAATGTCCTAACAACTTAATAGTCATTTGAAAAAAAAATCTGCATACATTGATTGAAAAATAATACTTAAACTTTCTTTGCTGATAAGATGTATGTGTCCATTAGACAATTTCTCAAACCTTGTAATCAGATTTGACATTGCCACTATCATTTCCTTTTCCCTCTAAATTTTCCCAAAAATTTTTGATTTTAATCATAACTGCTAAAAGCTTCACAGATATGATACCTAATGGTATTTTGATTCACTGAGCTTTAGTACTTAATAACAAATGTTCATCCGTTTTATTTTCTCAGTAATTTAAAAATATTCCAAAAACTCCCTGTGAATTAACTGCAGTACTCAATTTAGGAACTATAAGTAAATGATATTCTCCAATTGATAAATGGTCAAAAGATATGAACAGACAATTTTCAGATGATGAAATTGAAACTATTTCCACTCATATGAAAAAATGCTCCAAATCACTATTGATCAGAGAAATGCAAATTAAGACAACTCTGAGATTGCCCTACATACCTGTCAGACTGGCTAGAATGACAGGGAAAGATAATGCTGAATGTTGGAGGGGATGTGGGAAAACTGGGACACTGATGCATTATTGGTAGAATTGTGAATGGATCCAGCCATTCTGGAGAGCAATCTGGAACTATGCCCAAAAAGTTATTAAATTATGTATACCCTTTGATCCAGCAGTGTCTCTGTGGAGTCTGTATCCCAAAAAGATACTAAAGAAGAGAAAGGGACCCATATGTGTAAGAATGTTTGTGGCAGCCCTGTTTGTAGTGGCTAGAAACTGGAAAGTGAATGGATGCCCATCAATTGGAGAATGGCTGAATAAATTGTGGTATATGAATGTTATGGAATATTATTGTTCTGTAAGAAATGACCAGCAGGATGAATACAGAGAGGACTGGCGAGACTTACATGAACTGAGGCTAAGTGAAATGAGCAGAACCAAGAGATCATTATATACCTCAACAACCATACTGTATGAGGATGTATTCTGATGGAAGGGGATTTTTTCAACAAAGAGAAGATCTAACTCAGTTCCAATTGATCAATGATGGACAGAAGCAGCTACATCCAAAGAAAGAACACTGGGAAATTAGTGTAAACTGCTTGCATTTTTAGTTTTCTTCCCAAGTTATTTTTACCTTCTGAATCCAATTCTTCCTGTGCAACAAGAAAACTGTTCAGTTCTGTACACATATATTATATCAGAATATACTATAACATATTTAACATGTATAAGACTGCTTGCCATCTAGGGGAGGGGGTGGAGGGAGAGAAGGGAAAAGTCGGAACAGAAGCGAGTGCAAGGGATAATGTTGTAAAAAATTACCCAGGCATGGGCTCTGTCAATAAAAAGTTATAATTAAAAAACAAAAGTAAATGGTATTTATCATAAAACCCAGAACCGTCATTATATGTAATAGTGACAAATTAAAGTGTTTTTCCATTAAGATCAAGGGTAAAGCTAGCAAGTCCATTTTCAGCATTATTCTTTGCTATATTACAAATGCTAAATATAAAATAAGAAAAATAAAATGAGGGAATAAGCAGAGACAATGAAAACAAAAGACAAAGTCACCACTTTTTGGTGATATGATACTTTTAAAAATCCCAACATCAACTAGAAAAATAATAGAAACAATAACTTCTGCAAAATTCTAGAATATTATCAGCATTCCTGTATATAAGCAACAAAACCCAGAAGAAAGAGATAAGAGATAGTGAATAAATAAGATATTTAGGATTCTATTTGCCAAAACAAATCCAAAAATATAAAACTACAAAATACTATTTAAAGAAACATAGAACTAAATAACTGATAAAATATTAATTGCTCATTGATAGATATAATAAACATGAAGATCTGCCTAAATTAATTTACTTATTCAATGTTATACCAATTGAGATCCCTGGAGAATATTTTAAAGAGCTAGGAAGAAAAAAATCAAATTGGAAAAACAAAAGGACCAAAATCTCAAGGGTAACAATGAAAAAAAGGGGAGGGGGGGGGAACCTAGCAGCATCCAATCTCAAACTATATTATAAAGTAGTAATCATGAAAACAATTTGATACCGATTATAAGATTAAGGGAACAAACTAGATATACAACATATAGAAGTAATTGAATCAAGTATCGTGTTTGATATACTCCCAAACCCTAGTTCTTAGAATAAAGAGTCAAACTTTGGCAAAAACTTGGCAAATCTTGGTGAACTAGAGAGCAGTCTTGCAGAAATAAAGTCAAGATTAATATCTTGCCCCAAATGGATATATGACCTAGACATAAAAAGTCACATCATAAACAAATGAAAAGAACATAGGAATTGCCTTTCAAACGGACCATTCAGAATAAGATAAATATATTTCGATTACATGAAATTTGTTTATATAATTGTGATTTACATAATGAAATAACTTTGGAATTATTTAGTAGAAGTGACAAAGTGAGAGACAAGTACATTGTGTGTGCTATTTTTTAATGTCAAGATAAATGACTGATTTAATATTTAAGAGAAATGTCACATTCATTGAGACTAGAGTCTTGGTATGAGTAAGAAGTCATTTCTGGATCAACATTAGCAGTACTGGGAAAGAAGAAATAAAGATGGAAAGGGAAGGCAAAGAATGGGGATTATCTACAAAGTTTATGCTAAGAGAATCTTGGAGTTAATCCAAGTTGCTTTTAATAGAGTAGAATTCTTCTTCCCAAGGGCTATGACTACCCAACCACTCAGTCCATTTCCAGTCCTCTGAAGGAGCAGTTACTTACATGTTTTAACAACTTGACGCACTAAACAAACACTATTGGGCTACTCTAACTTTGTTCATACTTGTTAATTTACTCCTTGGGAGCAGAGAAGCTAAAGTAACTTTGGCTTTCACAGAATAGTCTAAATCACTGAATGGGCGTTAACTGTTAAGCTATCTATAAAGGGGGGTGGTGAAGGGGTGGGGGAGAAAGAATGTGAATAATAACACTAGTAATACCTAACAGAATACAAGGCTTTTATGACATACGCAGAAATAAATACATATAAAATACATTTACAGATATAAACATATACAGATAGGTATGAACATGCATATGTGATTTTGAAACTATAATAAACCATATAAAAGCCATTTATTACAAACTATCCACTGATCTACCCAATTGCCTCATGAGCCTCTTCCACAAAATGTCCCACCAGTAGTAATCTAGTCCCTGAATACTTTAAATTACAGGAAATGCCCTATCTTTCTTTTTTTAAATAACTTTTTATTGACAGAACCCATGCCAGGATAATTTTTTACAACATTATCCCTTGCACTCATTTCTGTTCCGATTTTTCCCCTCCCTCCCTCCACCCCCTCTCCCAGATGGCAAGCAGTCCTATACATGTTAAATATGGCACAATATATCCTAGATACAATATATGTGTAATGCCCTATCTTTCAAAGAAGCTCATTCTATTTTGATACCTCTGATTGTTAGAAAATGTTTCCTTATGTTAGGTTCTGAGTTACTATTTCCTAAAAGGTTTCTCATAGTCCTAATTGTAGCCTCTAGAACCAAGCTGCCTAGATCTAATATAATCAGATGATATCAATTCTTACAGTTCCAGAATACAGGGCATTCATTTTCTGAGTCTATTTTTTTTCAAACATTTATTAAATAGCTACTAGGGACCCATAAATAGTGATAAAAAAAGATTAAAAGCTTCTCAAAAAATCTTATATTCTACTGGGTTTAGGGAAGTGAAGGACATCTAATATGTGGACTGATAGTGTGATATAGGATAAGTAATAATGGGGACCAACAGTGACATCCAGACAGAGAATTCTAGGACAATCAGAAATGGGAAAGAAAACTTTTAGCTGGATGAATCATGGCAAGTTTTACAAATTAGGTGACACTGAGCTAGGACTGTGAAGGGAGATAGGAATTCTGAAAGACAAAAATAAAAATGAAAAGAGGGTGATACGGTTAAGAGGGATGGATGGTCATGAATATATATATTGAATGTCACATGATGAGTTATGAGCCAAGTGCAGATATGCCCTACTTTAAGAAAATTCAATATATAAACATTCTAATAAACAAAAAAGATAATTTAAAGAGTAATTATTGTAAGTACAAAGAGATTCACTATAAGGTTCTTTAAAGAGTATGCTTAAAATGCAATTAAGGATAAGACTTTTATGGGAACATACCTCTTGAATAAATGAAGGTATATGCTATATTTATGAATATTAATAATCTGTTTTATGTCCTTCGGTTATAATCATACTAAACCATCTGGGAAAAGGAGGCAAGAAATTTGGAGTACATGTTGAAGGAAGGAAGATTAAGGAGATTGCTAGATTCCAAATTAGGACATGTGGCATTTTGTACTCACTTTGTTTCAAATGATATCAATTTCTTGATGTCATAGGAAGTAGAAACAGTCAAAACAAATAAATTGAATCTGTATAATTAGAATGACCAAGCTTGGCAACCAAGTAAAGAAAATGTTGACTTTTTTCCCTTTCTTTGGAGAGATGGAGGCTGTGAAATATATAATATCATTAAATTTGATTGATGTGTGAATTAGTTTTGTTTAACTTCTTCCCCTTCCCATCCCTTTTCTTCTTTGTTAAAAGGAATGGCTTGCAGATCTGAGAAGGAAAGGAAGACTACTTTCAGAAATGGTGGGGTGATACTTTAAAAAAATAATAATCAAAATGCTTATTAAGTAAAAAAAAATTATTGCAGCAGCAAACACAGACCCAAAGGTCAGCCTCCCTGTGTATATTGTCTCTGCAACTTTTCTTGTACCCCCATATATTTTTGGGGAAGGGGGCAGAGAACAAGAGAGCAGCTAGATAGTGCAGTGCATAGAGGACCAGAATTGTAGTCAGAAAGATCTGAGTTTAAATTCAGCTTCAGACACTTACTGGCTGTGTAACCCTGGGAAAGCCATTTAACTCAAGTTTGCTTCAGTTTCTCAACTGTAAAATGAGCAGGAGAAGGAAATGGGAAATTGCTCCAATATCTTTTCCAAGAAGTCTAATAGGACTGAACAACCACAATGCATCTGACTTTTGGGGGGGAGGTAGAATGGGGCAGTAGTGTTTCTTGTGGTTTTTTTAATAAAAAAACATTTTTAGTGACAAAGAAGGAAATTGGGCAACATTAAGTTAAGAAGGTTGTATCTAGAACAGACAATTGTAGTCTTGCAGTATATTCTGTCCTGGTCCCCAGCTATTTGGGGGAAGGCAAATTAGAGAAATGAATAAAGAAACTATGTAGGTTCAGGCCCTGTGGCAGACTTAAAGGTCAGAGCGGAGTGATGATTGATGTTTTCAAAGGTTTGAAGAGGGATTAGATCTAAGCTGCTTGGTTGTAGAGGTTAGAATTAGGACTATGAGTATCTTTTTAGGAAATAGTAGGTCTGAGCCTAACATAAGGAAACATTTTCTAACAATCAGAGGTATCAAAATAGAATGAGCTTCTTTGGAAGATAGGGCATTTCCTGTAATTCAAAGTATTCAGGGACTGAATTACCACTGGTCAGGCATTTTGTACAAGAGACTCATGAGGCAATTGGGTAGATCAATGGATAGATTAATATTAGAATGCATTCAGAAGAACATGAGTTCATATCCTATCTCAAAAACTTAGTAGTTGTATGACCTTGGCTAAATCACTTAATCTTTGCTTCAATTTCCTCCACTATAAAACGAAAATTATATGGCACTTACCTTCCAAAGTTGTTATGAGGTTCAAATGAGATACTATTATATAGTGCTTATAGTATTTAATAGGTGCTGAATAAATGCTTATTTCTTTCCCATAAAGGATGTTATTTTTGGTCATCAAACTAAAACTTAACTAAATTCACTTTTAATTAATTGCTAATTTTTACATTAAAAATAGAAACTTTAAAAGTGAGCTATATTGAGGTCAAACATTTTCTAACTGATTTATCTCAAAACAGAAATTTTTGGCAATACCAGGTACACCCTCTATGAACACTGATGGTAGTGGAAGAAGTCAGGTATAAGGGTGATGCAAATTTCTTAAATGTTAATTAAATTAGGAATAACTACTGGTCAAGGTGAAAGTCATGGCTATAGAGATGAGCAGTCATTTGGCCTCTCTTCCAGGTGCTTCTGTAAAGTCCCATCTGTAAAATAGACTAAAAAAATACTCTTCCCACTATCTTAACGAAACTCAACTGGAAATGCAAAAGTCCCAGAGCAGAAATTGAACTCTTTTGAGTCAAAATTCTTAACACTTAATTGAAACATCTTTGAAGGGTCTAAAAACACTCATAGAGTTATAAAAGAAAGTCAGGGAGGAACAAAGCCCAAACTCCAGAATCCTTCTGTAGTCATGGCTTTGACACTCTCAGCTCCAGCTACTGATCCTTGATTAAGGAGAATGTGCCACAGTTTAGTATAATAAGGTTTTATTTGTTCCCAGTTCCTCAGTGTAATGGGAGGTCTCCCATAGAAGAAAGGTTTTTTTTGGTTTTATTTTGTTTTGTTTGTTTGTTTTTGCATTCAGGCCCTGTGGCAGACCTAAAACCCTAACCCTAACCTTCCTGGTCTTCCACGGTGCTAAGAGGAGATGCTAGATAAATTGCTTGATTGTTCTTCAAAATTCTAAGTTTCTAAATTTCAAGCATTAACCTCCCTTACTTGACTTCCTTCACAGAAATTTCAGGGAGCTGCCTTGGGACTTTAAAAAAAACAAAAAGAAGTCTTAGAAACAGCCCTTTAGTAGCCAGCCCTTCCATAAACCCAAAGGTCATTCTGGGGGAAGGAGGTTAAGTGAGACAAATAAACCAACAGTAATATAGGGCAAAGCCCTACCCACAAGGGAGCCCAAGGGGAGGTTTTCCAGGACACTTTTACTCAAAGTACTTGATAAAGTAAACAAACTGGGATCTGGGACAGGAGGAGCCAATGTCGCCTCAGCCCACTTCATGTAGGACCTCAGACTCCCAGACTATTACTGTAACCATGTACCAGGATCAAGGGCTAGCCCATTGCTGTAATCCCGCCACCTGTCCTGCCACAAAGCACAAAGTACCCTACCCCCATTCTATCCCAGCTCAGAGAGCAATAAATTGCGATTGGAAAGGGTGTGACAAACTACTGCCCTACGTCTAACTCGAAATCTCTGCAACTGCTGGGTCACTTCTAGGACTATGAGCATTTGCCACTTCTGCCTCATCCTAGAAAATCTGACAATACACAAGAGACATATCTCTGATAAAACTTGCCAAGGTTTTCCATCAAAAGTTGGAAAAAGAAAGACTGAAGCCTTGAACAGTTCATAGATTAGGCATAATAAAACCCTGTATTAGGAGTATGTCATAGCAATATAAATGACATGAAAGCAGAACATTTGAAAATGAAGATGAGATTGAAAAAAGAAATAATGGTGATTACTATTGCCCTGTATGTATTATATTCCCCGATAATATGTAAGCTTTTTGTTTTTGTATCCTCAGTGCCTAGCACTTAAATCTGTCTTAATGTATGCTTGTTAAATGATCAAGGCTGGTCCTAAGAACCCTCAGCCCTCCTAACATGGTGAGGAGGAGAATAGGGTAGTAGCTGAGAACAGATTATTCTCAGTTTATAAGGGAGAGAGGAGTAGGGTGAAGGGGGGTGGGGAATCACTTTGCCCTAGCTTCGGTAGTTTCTTTACCATAACATCCCCCATCTCCACCTCCCAATAGAGTGATAAAACAGATTAATATGCCAGAAGAACAGTGCTCTTGATGTAGGCAAGCTGCTTATGGAACCTGAAGTAGATAGCTGATAACAGAATAAAGGAGAGAGATTTCAAATTCCTGTTTTGACACAAACTAATTTATTCTGGAGAAGGCACTGCATCTTGAACTCTGCTCCCTAGATCCACCATGGGCTCTTAAGAGGTAAGCTTTCAATTTCTCTTGCCCAGAACCAAAGCTCCACCCCCACTCAGGTATTCTCCAAAGCCCCCCACACAAGATATTTAAGACATTGACTTTGAAGACTTGAGTTTTAATAGGAGAGCTTTCCCTGTTACCTTACCCAGAACAATGGCAACCATGCTGCCCATATGTAGTGGTATAGCGCTATATATATTGCTTCTCCTTTTCAGCTCCTTTTTTTTATTTTATCTTCCCCCAAATCAGTAAGCATACTATGTGCCCAGCAAGTGCTAGGTGTTGGGCATACCGAGAAAGGCAAAAACCAGCCCCAGCTTTCAAGGAGCTCACATTCTCATGGGGGAGATAACATACAAACAATTATGTACAAACAAGATAATATGCAGGGTAAAGGGAAGATCAGGGCAGCTAAGTGTTATAGCATATAGAGTGTTAGACTTGAAGTCAGATTTATTTTACTGAGTTCAAATCTATCCTCAGACACTTAGTAGCTGGGCAAGTCACTTAAACTTGTTTGCCTGAAACCCGCTCCAATATCTCTGCCAAGAAAACTCCAAAATGGAGGCAGAGAGATGTTGGAAATGACTGATTGACAACAAATGGAAGATAATTTCGCAGAGAAAGTCAGTAGCATTAAGGGACTAGGAAAGACTTTTAAAATTTATTTTTGTCTTAAATAATATTTTCTTTTTCTCTAATTCCATATATAAACATTTTTTAAATTGTTGCCTGCTTATTTTTTAAGTTTTGAATTCCAAATTCTCTCTCTCCCTCCCCTCCACCCTTTCTGAAACAGTAAGTAATCCGATACAGCTTATGCAGTTGCAACAAATAAAACATTTCTATATTATTTTGTGCAAGAAAACTTGAATAAAAGATTGAGACAGAGAAAGGTAGAGAGAGAAAGAGACACTCAGAGAGACAGAGAGAGACAAAGAGAGAGATGGAGAAAATGCAACATCAGTTCTTTATCTGGAAATGGATAACATTTTCCATCATGAGTCCTTTGGGATGGCCTTGGAGCTATATTGCTGAAAACATTTTTCTCTTATAAATAGTGATTTTTTTTATATGACCATAGATAGCTTTGATTTCTTCATCTAAAAACTGCCTGTCTGACCATTTATCAAGACTTGTTCTTTATATAGTTGAGATGAGACCTTTATCAGAAATACTTGCTGTAATCTCCCTATCCTCAATTTTCTGTTGGAAAGATTTCTCACAGAAGATGCAATCTAAGTTCTTGAAGACAGGAAACAACTCATTTGTTTCTATTAGGAAAGAAATAATCCCTTATTAAGTATCTACTGTATTTCAAACACTATGCTAATAAGCCTTCTACAGATATCTCATTTGCCCTGTAAGATATGTGTATTTTTTCCATTTAGCAAAGTTCCTACTACATATAGAATACTGTCTCCATTATAGGTATCTGTCTACGTCTATATCCACAGATAACTGATAATTAATTTATAAAATTTGAAATGGAGCAGGTATGCTCAGTTCTTTGGATACACACCAGGAAACACCATAAGGCAGCAAGAAGTGAAGCAGCAATCACGTTTTAATAAGGAACAGATATAGGGGTGAACAGGCATAGATAGTACAGAAATAAACAGTGAAAAGGAAGGAGGGATACAAAGACTGACAGGATGGGGGCAGGGAATGGGCTGAGGATGGGGAGGGGGAGAAGCAGAGAGCATCACTCATGTAACCATGGGTTAGAGCTGGGAGTGTTGGGCCCAGCAAAAATGAAGGTATATTGGGCAGAGTGGGATGGGTCAGAAATCTGACAGACTAATCTTTCTCCGTGCTACCTTGGGGTAATTTCATTTTTCATATTCAAACTATTTCAAAGTTATCAGTAAAATTTTAAGTTACCACAATCACATTATCTCTAAATTATCACTTGATCTTCTACTGGTTACTGCAGACATGTCTGAGATTTATACATCATAGGACCAGGACCCCTGAGAGTGCCTTCTAGATAGCTTCTGCTGATTCAGCATATATTAACAAAATGTGAATTTTGGTTAATATGTAATACAATTTGTAAATCATGCTCTTTTGATCTTTGGAATACTTTTTACATGACTTTTAATTAAGTGCTAATTTTTACATTAATATTAAAGTTTCCCTTTGCAACTTACTTCCTGCCAATTTATTGCCACTGTAGACTGTCTACCTTACTTATATTGACTGGAAGGGGAGGATGGAGGAGTGGTCAGGGGACCAGCCAGAACAAGATACATTTTCCTTTCCTTTCTTCCTTTTCCTTCCTTCCTTCCTTCTTTTCTTTTTCCTTCCTTCCTTTCTTTCTTTTTCCTTCCTTTTTCCCATCTACATATCTATCTCTGTCTATAATTCTCTCTCTATTCACCTATCTCTAGCTATATCTCTGCTTCCATACCTGTAGCCTCAGGTATTTTGCTAGAGCTCTGAGTTGCTAGTGATCTTCTGTATGGATCTAGGGCTGGAAGGAACCATAGAATTCAACCTTCCTCATTTTACAGAAGTTGGGAACTGAGAACCAAAGAGATTATGTGACTTACACAAATTCACATAAGGCAGTATTTGAACTCAACTCTTCTGAATCCAGAGTCAGTATTCTTTCTGCTAGATCCCAGCTTCTTAAACTGTAATTTGTCATCCCATGGAAGGTCTCATAACTGAATGTGGGGGTAATGAAATTATGATTTATTATCAGTAAATGTTTGATTTGTAAATCTATTTTATATACTATATACCCAGAATCACATATACATTTCTTGGATGAAAAAGGGTTGCGAGTGGAAAAAGTTCAAGAAGCACTGCACTATACTACATTTTTTTGTTTTATTTTGTTTTAAATGACAATCATACAAGTACTATCCATTTCACAGATTTCAGCAAAGAAAATCCATTATGGGATTATATAACTATAAGACATTTTCATGGCTACAATGACCACCTTCCCTTTATCCTGTTATCTTATTTCCATTTAGTTAGGAGCCCTAATTCATATATCAAGTGTATAATAGATACTTAGGTCTAGATTCTAGTTTCTTCTTCAGTGTTATAACTAAGTGGGCACTTGATTTAATCTCTCTAAACTTCTACTGCTCTCTATAAAATGAAGTAGATGAACCAGAGCTCCCACTTCTTTGCAATATTTCTCCTTCACCATTCTTGAACCAATCCATCCAAGAGTACCCTCTTCCTCCTTTGAATTGCTCAAGTACTTCCTTTCTAAATGGATCATGTGTTGATCAATATTCTTACTTTTCACTCAACTCCAATTGTAATGGTTTGATCAAACAGACCATAAACTCCTTAGAGTGCTTAATACAGGGCTGGGTACCTAGCTGATTCCAAAATATGAGTGACTGATTCCTCCACCAGCTTCTATCACTTCCAATCCAAGAACCAAGGATTCCCAGCTTCCCTTTCTAGAAAACCTACCTAGACTCTTCCATTCAATTATAAATGCTACCTCTTCCTAAGTGAAGCTTCCTAAGATTCAGCACAATCATCATATCAGATGAACAGAGCAGAAGAAGGTCTGTCCATTTGCTTTGACCACGATGCACTCTACCATCTATGGTACATCACTGCTAGTTATATAAAAAACAAAACAATCATTTCAAGAAAGAGTAAGGAGAAAGAACCTCTAGGACATCAAATAACCATCTCCCAAGTTTACAGACCATAAACCCCAGAAACCAAGCCCTTAAACCTAGACCTCCTACTCAGGAACCCTATATACTGACTGGTGGTTACCTTATTATTTTACTACTTATAAGCCTAGGCTAATGACACATTCATTTCGCCTCATTTCATGGTTAATTCTTCTCTAACCACTCTGCCCTCTTTTCCTTCCCTCCTTCCTCCTCTTGACATTCTAGTTCCAAAATTTTAACCAAGATAACTCTGTTCCTTGTGGCTTCACTCACCATTCCTATAACTTTGCAAACCAAAATAAACTTTCCTCTGGATCACTTTGCATATGTGATGCCTCCCTCTATTAAACAGTAAGCTCCTTGAGGGAAGGAACTATCTTTATGGCACTTAGCACAGTACTGTTACAGAGTAGATACTAAATAAAAGCTTTTTTATTCATTTCTACTATAGGTTTAGAATTTATAAAAAATAAAATAAAACTTACTTTACATTTATACTTTCAATTTATCCTATATATAGTTCTCTTTTCTCAATGTTATTTATGCAATGGTTTTTAAATGTGTGCAAGGATTATTATCAACATTTAAATTTTTTTCCATTTTCAAACATCCTATTTTTCCTTCTTTCTCCTATTTCCCTCCATTCACTAAAAGGAAAGAAGGAAAAAAAGGAGGGAAAAAGGCAGAAAGGAAGAAAGGAAGGAAGGGAAGGAGGGAGGGAGGCAAAGAGGGAGGGAGAAAGGGAGAAAAGAAGAAAGGGAGGAAGAGAGGGAGAGAGGGAAGAAGAGAGGGAGAGAGGGAGATGATCCAGCAGTGTTTCCACTGGGCTTATACCCCAAAGAGATACTAAAGAAGGGAAAGGGACCTGTATGTGCCAAAATGTTTGTGGCAGCCCTGTTTGTAGTGGCTAGAAGCTGGAAAATGAATGGGTGCCCATCAATTGGAGAATGGTTGAGTAAATTGTGGTATATGAACGTTATGGAATATTATTGTTCTGTAAGGAATGACCAGCAGGATGAATACAGAGAGGACTGGCGAGACTTACATGAACTGATGCTAAGTGAAATGAGCAGAACCAGGAGGTCATTATATACTTTAATAATGATACTGTATATTAAAGATTCTGATAAAGGCCTCATTTCCAAAATATATAGAGAACTGACTCAAATTTATAAAAAATCAAGCCATTCTCCAATTGATAAATGGTCAAAGGATATGAACAGACAATTTTCAGATGAAGAAATTGAAACTATTACCACTCACATGAAAGAGTGTTCCAAATCACTATTGATCAGAGAAATGCAAATTAAGACAACTCTGAGATATCACTACACACCTGTCAGATTGGCTAAGATGACAGGAAAAAATAATGATGAATGTTGGAGGGGATGTGGGAAAACTGGGACACTAATGCATTGTTGGTGGAGTTGTGAACGAATCCAGCCATTCTGGAGAGCAATCTGAATTATGCCCCAAAAGTTATCAAACTATGCATACCCTTTGATCCAGCAGTGTTTCTATTGGGCTTATACCCCAAAGAGATACTAAAAAAGGGAAAGGGACCTGTATGTGCCAAAATGTTTGTAGCAGCCCTGTTTGTAGTGGCTAGAAACTGGAAAATGAATGGATGCCCATCAATTGGAGAATGGCTGGGTAAATTGTGGTATATGAATGTTATGGAATATTATTGCTCTGTAAGGAATGACCAGCAGGATGAATACAGAGAGGCTTGGAGAGACCTACATGGACTGATGCTAAGTGAGATGAGCAGAACCAGGAGATCATTATACACTTTGACAACGATATTGTATGAGGATATATTCTGATGGAAGTGGATTTCTCTGACAAAGAGACTTAACTGAGTTTCATTGGATAAATGATGGACAGAAACAGCTACACCCAAAGAAGGAATACTGGGAAATGAATGTGAACTATTTGATTTTTGATTTTCTTCCCGAGTTATTTTTACCTTCTGAGTCCAATTCTCCCTGTGCAGCGGAGAACTGTTCGGTTCTGCAAATATGTATTGTATCTAGGATATACTGCAACATATTTAACATATATGGGACTGCTTGCCATCTTGGGGGGGGGGGGGGGGGGAGGAGGGAGGGAGGGGAAAAAACGAAACATAAGTGATTGCAAGGGATAATGCTGTGTAAAAATTATCCTGGCATGGATTCTGTCAATACAAAGTTATTATTAAATAAAATTAAAAAAATAATAATAATGATACTGTATGAGGATGTATTCTGATGGAAGTAGATTTCTTTGACAAAGAGACCAAACTCAGTTTCAATTGATCAAAGATGGACAGAAGCAGCTACACCCAAAGAAAGAACACTGGGAAATGAATGTAAACTGCTTGCATTTTTGTTTTTCTTCCCAGGTTATTTATATCTTCTGAATCCAATTCTTCCTGTGCAACAAGAGAACTGTTCAGTTCTGCACACATATATATATTATATCTAGGATATACTGTAACCTATTTAACATGTATAGGACTGCTTGCCATCTGGGGGAGGGGGTGGAAGGAGGGAAGGGAAAAATCATAACAGAAGTGAGTGCAAGGGATAATATTGTAAAAAATTACCCTGGCATGGATTCTGTCAACAAAAAGTTATTTTAAAAAATACAAAAAAAAAAAAAAATCAAGCTATATATGGGATGAATCAACAGAATGAGGCACCAGAATTCAGAAGGATTGGGATCCCCAATCCCACTGTAGAAGGTGAGATTTCAGCTGCAAGTGAAGGAAGCTGAAGGAGCAGAAGGCAGAGATGCAGAGGAAATGTATTCCAAGCTGGGAAACCATTAATGAAAATGCCCATAATCAGTAGATGGAGTGACTTGTTCAAAGAATAGCAAAAAAAAAAAAAAAAAAAAAAAAGCAAAGAATAGTATGAAGAATGCATGATTGAGGATAAAATATAAGAAAACTGGAGGAATATGTCCCTTCTTTCTCATTTAGTGAAACAAAAAGTTAAGGCAAGCAGAGAGATGGAGGAAGGCGTCTAGGTCAATAAATCTCTAGTGATCAATTTTCCAGTACTACTACAGGAAATGTGAACAAGATCAGTAAATTGAATGTTGATCTTCTTGGGTGGGGAACTCTAACACTGAGGACCTGCTCTTTATTATCATACTAAGATGGATTGTGAATATCCAAATTATGCTCTATACCTCAGCTTCAAATCTCTGATAGTGGTTTCTGACACAACCCCTCTCTATTTCTGGCTTCTAAGTCTCCACCAATGTCAAATCTCTAGTGCTTCTGACTCCTGGAACTGGGAGGGTCTTTGGTGGTCTTGAAGCCCAAGAAGTACAGACTCTCTCTTACTGCTCATTTCTGAAAGCTGTCAACCTCTGGGGGGCTTCAAGACTCAACTCAGATGAACACAGACCTTTTGAAGCCCCTCCTGTAAATGAAAGTAATACATCCTTCCTAAGATTTCTCAAAAGACTTTGGTTTCTACTTTATGCCATGCCTTTGTCATAATGATCAATGTATTTATCCACTCCTTATTCCCATTCCCATTCTCCTGGAGGGTAAGGTATGTACAGATTTTTGGTACTTAGAATGGTGCTTTGTATATAGTTGATTCTTAATAAAGGTCTCATACAAACAAAATTTCATCAAAATGAAAAATTATAAAAGGAAGAGAGGGAGAGAGGGAGGAAAGGAAGGAAAGAAGGAGGGAGGGAAGGAAAGAAGGAGGGAAGGAAGAAGGGAGGGAGAGAGAGGGATGAAAAGAAAGAAGAAAGGAAAGAAGGGGGGAGGGAAGGATGAAGGAAAGATGAAAGACAAACCAAGTCAATAAGCATTTATTAAGTTTTATTATGTATGATGTTCTGTGCCAACTATCTGAAATACAAATGGAAGCAGAAAAAAACTTAATCTTTGCCTTAAAAGTTTATAGTCCAATAAGGAAAGACTGCACATTGAAGGAAAGGAAAGCTTTTCTGAAAAAGGAAAGCTGGAAGAAGGTGTCCCATGGGGGAATCATACAGAAAATCCAGAAAGTCAGGAATAGAGGCTAGAAAGGATCACAGACATTTTTTGAGTTGGGCATTGTCCTTAACATGGAGATTCTGGGAGAAACTAGCCAGTCAGAAGAGTCCACAGGATGAGAGTGTGAAAAGTCTGGGATAGAGCAAATTTCCAGGATGAGGAGGCTTCTGGGGTAAGGTATAAGATGTATAAGAGTGGAGCTTATAACAAGACAGAGTAAATAGAAGGTGTGAGAGAAAGGAAACGGAGAGATAGAGAAGAAAGAGCAATATATTACATAAGTATAATCAAGCAAAATATATCATCACATTGGTCATATCAAAAAATTTATTTCTTAAAATAATTTTTAAACTTATTTTTGTTTTTCTTATTCTATATCTGTCAATCTGGAAGGATTCCTCTGGAATCATGATTGATCATTTAATTGATCAGGGAAAAAATGACAAATGTTGGAGGGGTTTCAAGAAAATGGGCATATTGGTAAAACTGAATAAGCCCAATTATTCTAGAAAGTACTTTTGAATTATGTGCAAAAAGATGCTAAACAGTGTGTAATGTTTGAATTTACTATCACTGCTGGATCTATATTCCCAATAAGATAAAAGAAAAAAAGGAAGAAATCCTAACTTACAAAATATTTATAGCAGCTCTTTTTGTGGCAACAACAACAACAAAAATAGAAACTAAGGGACTGCTTGATTAGCAAATGGTTGAACAAACTGCAGTATATGAATGTAATAGAATTATTGTGTTGTCAAAGATGAGGAAAAGGACGGTTTCAAAAAAAATTGAAAAATTTGTACGAATTTATTCAGAGCAAAAAACCCCAGAAAAACAACTATTCCATTACCTCAATGTTGTCATTATGCCCATTATAGAGAAGGAAGTAAGTTTAGAAAGCTGAAGTAATTGGAAAGTACTCCCTTCTCATCTCTGAGGCTTAGACTTTCTCTTTCTAGGTTTAAGTAAAGCCTCAAGCATGAAGATTTCCCATATCATCAGCTGTTAATGCTCACCCTTTCCTAAAATTACTTTATATTTACTTATCTTATAAGCAGATGCAACATCATTTCTTTCCTCTCCCAGCATAGTATAAACTATATAAGGTAGGATGTTGGTGTCTTATCCATAGGAAGTACCTAATAAATGGCTTAGTTAAAAATCAAAAACAGGTAGAAAAGGGTGAAGGATGAAGCTTTAACTCCAAAACTGAAGCTATTTCTCCCACCCCATGCATGTTCCCCTTCTAGTCTGTCCCTAATCCACCTGGCATTCTCCAACCTCATTCCCAGCTGTATGTTCTAAAATATTTATAGCAGCTCTCCTTGTGGGCCGGAAATGGAGGAAATGCCCATTAATTTGGGAATGGCTAAACAAGTTGTGGTATGTGATGGTGATAGAATACTACCACGCTGTAAAAAATGATGAGCAGATCAATTTTAGAAGAAATGAAAAAACTTGCATGAAATAATGAAATGAGCAGAACCAAAAGAATGTTCTATATAGTAACAGTGCTGCCATTCTGAGCATTATAAAAATTCAAATCAACTACAAAGGAGCTATGAAAAAAGATGCTATCCATCTCCAGAGAAAGAGCTACACTATCCTCCCAGCTTGTCCACACCCTCGCTTATCCAAAATCCTGTTCTCCCTTTGTACCAACATACATCCCATTCTCTCCACTCACACAGCCACTATCCCAGTTCAGATCCTTCTCACCTCTTCCTGGGACTACAATAACAAACTTCTAATAGATATGTCTACTTCAAATCTTTCCTCATTCTATCTATTCTCCACTCAACTATCAGTGATTTTCCTCACGTGCAGGTATGACCATGTCAGGGGAAAGGGGAGCATTTATTTAATGCCTACAATTTGCCAAGCACCTCACTTTACAAATATTCATTCATTTGATACTTACAACAACCTAGGAGATGGATGCTATTATTATCCTTATTTTATAGTTGAGGAAACTAAAGCAGAGGTAAGGGACTTGTCCATTTTGTCACCAAGTTACTTTAATAGCTACCGTTCATATACAGAATAAAATATTAAATCTTCTATTGGGGATTGAAAGCTCTTCCACAATCTGGTCCTTTTTTACCTTTCTATTATTCTTAAAACACTTTACTCACTTTCACACAGTCCTAATTGCCATTCCTGGAATATAACATCTCCTAATGATCTACCTTTAACCTGTCTGTGCCTCACTTGAACCAAATGGATTTTGTCTCCAGTTTGTAGCTTCCTGAAAGAGAAGTCAATTTTCCTTTCCTAGAGAATGTCTTTCCCAATCCTGCTGCTGCTAGAGCTTTTTTTTTTTTTTTTTTTTTTTTTTTTTCCTTCTGAGATGTTCTGTTAATTGTTTATCCATTTGCAGTTGTGTCTGAAACTGTATAATCCCATTTGGGATTTTCTTGGGAAAAAAAAATCCTGGAGTGATTTGCCATTTCCTTCACCAATTTATATACACATAAGAAAACTGAGGCAAACAGAGTTTAGTGACTTAACCAGGATCACATGGCTAGTAAGTGACCAGATTTGCATTTTGGTCCTTCTGACTCCAGACCTGACATTCTATTCTACTGTATTACCTACCTGCCCTCCTCCTGAGATTTCCTTCATAATATGTCTTTTATGTAAAAATACACATAAATATCTCATTTGTACATAATTATTTACATTGTCTC
The DNA here is from genome assembly GCF_016432865.1 of Antechinus flavipes. Classification (NCBI taxonomy): domain Eukaryota; kingdom Metazoa; phylum Chordata; class Mammalia; order Dasyuromorphia; family Dasyuridae; genus Antechinus; species Antechinus flavipes. The sequence continues at coordinate 142,876,038 of NC_067399.1, forward strand.
CCCTCTTAGAATGTGGGCTTCTTGAGGGTAGGGAGGGCAATTTTGCCTTTCTATGTATCCCCAAGGTTTTGCACAGGGCCTGGCAGTAAGTAAGTACTTAATAAAAGCCTATTGGTTGATTAATTCCTGAAGTGCTCTAGAGAGAGGATTGTGAGAACTCAAGAGGGAGGATTGTGGATCCCATCATAGATAGCATTTTCACTTTTTGTTGTTTGCTTGAATTTTGTTTTCTTTTTCATTTTTTCCTTTTTGATCTGATTTTTCTTGTGCAGCATAATTGTATAAATATGTGTACATACGTTGTATTTAACATATTTTAACATGTTTAACATATATTGGATTACTTGTCATCTAGGGGAAGGGGTGGAGGGAAAGGGGAAAATTTGGAACACAAGGTTTTGCAAGGGTCATTGTTGAAAAATTATCCATGCATATGTTTTGAAAATAAAAAGCTTTAATAAGAAAAAAATTTTTCCTGAGGTGCTAATCTGCAAAGATAAAGGAAATTTCCTCAGAAATGTGTTTATAAAATTTTAAACAATTTTAAATAAAACTTGCTCAGAAACCGAAGTTCCAGTAAAACAACAAAAAACACTGCTTTAAGAAGGTATAGGAATTACTCTCCCCGTTTACCAGAGGAAATTGTGGCTCAGTAATTACCTAAAGTCACACAGTTATAAAGTATCAGGGAACATGATTGAAATCCAGATCTTGCTGACACTAAGTCTAACACCTTATCTCTCCCCTGGCATAATAAGTGTTTCATTCAGCACTAGGAGTAGAAAACACCGTCATTTTGCGGTTTAGAAGTCACATTTTTCTCCACCCAATGACTCATTGTTATGCAGAACAGAAATAATGTAAATCTTACACCAGTTTATAAACGAAAAGTTCTAGGCATGCGTGAATAGGCAGAGAGTGGAAGGGGGGGGGGAAGGAGGAGGAGGGGGGAAAGGAAGGGGGGAGAGGAAGGGAGAAAGGAAAGGAGAAAAAGTACCAGAATGAGTCAAGATGTTTTGAAATTTCAGCTGGAAATCGCAGAACTGTTTCCTCCCTCGAAAGTCTCTTAAAGGAAACACTTGCTCTCGATTCTGCAGAGCAGAGCACCCCTTTCACTGGAGGATCATAGGTGTGGGACCGGTGTAATGGGATGTAAGGGACTATCCTTTCATTTTAAAAGTGGAGAAACTGAGCCCAGATGGGTCTCCAAACTCAATGCTTTTTCCGCGAAGCCACGAAGGCTTCTCCCCTACTCCACTTGGAGTCATGCGAGTGGCGACCCTCCTCTTCCCACAAAAGCTGCCAGGACCACCGGTCTCCTCTGAAGAGAGCGTTTTGCCTGGACTTGTCCGGATGGAAGAATGGGGACAATGGCCAGGGGAGATGCGCAGAGGAGAAAGGAAAGCAATTCCGGGCATTTCCCCGCTAGCCCGACACCTCCCTCCACCCAGCCGAAGTTCTTAGGAACAGAGGTGATCCTTTTCCGCCGCGCACTCGAGCCCTGCCTAAGGAAGGGAAGAAAGCTGACTCACCAAGCTCAGGAACACATAAGTGAGATCCTTCCAAGGGACCGGACCCGCCGTCCTCCTAGAGCGGCACATCCCCCCGGGATGAAAGTTTCCCAGGGGTTTGCGGTGACGCTCAATCCGACCGAGTTCGGTTCTGTCCAAATGGGCCGCCTGCCCCCACACGTGTTTGGCCGAGCAGTGCGTCTCACTAGTCTCAGAAACGCGTTCCTGGAGGACCTTAGTCCTCCATCGCTTAAGGAAGATCACGTTCGGTTCTGTTCAGATGAGCAGCTTACGCTCCACCTGTGTAAGTCAGAGTAGCCTGCGCCTCACTAGCCTCAGAAGCGCAAGGAAGAACTTTCTACTTTCTCGAGTAAGGAAGACCACGTTCGATTCAGTCAAGTGAGCCTGCGCCCTATTTGTGAAAGGGAAAGCAGCTCGCGCCGCACTTGTCTCAGAAGCGTCAAGCAGGAGATCTTTCTCCTCTGTAGAGCAAGGAAAAAAATGTTCAGTTTGTAGTGCGCGTTTGGTCTCAACATCAAGTCCAACACGAACCACGCCCCCAAGTAGGCGGGATCCAAGAAGGAGCTAAGACTCCTCGGTCCTCAACACCGATGGAGGAGGGGTTCTGTGGAAATTCCCTAGGTTGCACAACAGGAGTTTGCTTTCAGAAAAGTTAGTTGATTTTTTAGTTTTTGTTGGGCTTTTTTTTTTTTTTAGAATTTTAGAATTTGTTAGGTTGGAGATTCTCGGTCCAAAGTGACTTGCAGCCGCAAAATATTTGTGCTTACAAGATATGTTTGTGGTATATAAGGAATGTGTTGGCTTTCGATGCTCTGGTTAAACATACTTGAAGGAAAACGCCAAATTTCAGCTAGAGATTAGTGGAAAGCATGGGTCGTCATTTATTCATTCATTCATTCATTTATTTTTTGTTTATTTTTTTATGTTTGCAACACTGAAATTTATCCATGGACTTCTTGAGAGTCTGTGATCTTCGATCCTATGATTCCTTTGGTCTTCTAGAATATCATAAATGGATTCTAGTGGGAACATTTATATCGGGTTATGAAGGATCATGGCACAATGTAAAGTGGCCTTAGCAACCAAAGGCCAGGAAATCTTTGAGTCACAGATGCCTTTTTTTCCCTTCACATCCTCTTTTTCACAACTTTCAATCAAATCCTATCCTTTCCAGACTCGGTTCTCATCCTTGCCACTTCTCTTTATTGCCTCTTCTGGAATTATTGTCAAAGTTTTCTGATTCCCTTACATCCAATCTGTCAAATTTAATTCCTTCAGAAGCACAACTCCCTGATCAAAAACCTTAAATAGGAACGATTTAATAGAATATTCTAAAGGAGACTGACCCAAAAAAGTACCAGGAAGCAATTCTTTCTTGCTTCTTCTTCTAGACTTACATCTTGTTTCATTAAAAATATACTATTTGCCATGCAGGAAAAATCTAGATAAAAATTAGAAAAACTAGAGCCCTCAAGAAACTTATATTCGGGTGAGGGACATTTTATTTATTCATTCATGTGTTTGTTTTTGTCAATAGCAATGAAACCATTCATCCAAGTTAACAAGAAAATAGAAATCAGAGAAATTATATATGTATATATATATATGTATATGTATATATATATATACACACACACCAATACAGACAATACAGAGTGAATGAATTCTCACATTGGGAAGGAAGTAAATCATCTTAAGAGAGGATCCCCAATCTTATCCAAGGGGAAATTTCCTGGGTTTTTAGTATAGCAAGCTGGGGGGAGAAATTAGATAGAGATTACCAGCTCCTCTAACATCTTCCCAAAGTGTTCTTCTCCTTTCCACAACATAAAATGGGGTCCATCATCCATCTTCTCCCTCAAAATTGGGACACAGAATTACCTTTAGTCTGTAGAGCCTGAAGAAAACCCAAGGGACCTAGAGAATCAAGATTCAAGAATTCTCAAGAGACTAGAGCTCTTCTCTCTCCTTATCTTTCCTGCTTTTCAGAGAGATGGGGAGGCATTACTCTCCATCAATGCAGAGAGAATATCATACCAATGGGTTTTGGGAGTTGGATTAAATTCCCCTGAGTTGAAAGTTTTTGCAGTCCTTTGCAAAGATCCAGTTGGGGCAAATCCCAAACCTGTAACTATACAGTATAAGTACAAGCATCAGTGCTTTAAAATAACAAGGATGATTTCCTTGATGTTCCAGGGTAACCAGTCTTCAGTACTATTGAAACTGAAATAACATAAATGCACATTGATACCTTGTTATGGGCCAGAACTTTGAAACAAGGATTCTTCCAAGATGTTAAGTCAGTGGAATTGACAAAGACAATGATTGTCTAGTTTAGTGTAGTGGTTAATACTTCTCTAAAAGTTCAGTATAATTGATTTACTCTTACAACAAATAATGGTTTCCTAATGATTGGTTTATACTCAGTGTAGAGCATATAAACTGAGACAAACTCAGCCAAAGGAGGCAGAGAAAGATTCATTCCATCATCCACCCTTTGTGGTGGCCGGAGGCTGAAGCACAAGCCCTGGAACTCACAGAAGAGAGAAATTCATTTCCATCTTCATCAGCCTTGTGGTGGCTGGCCTGGCCTCCTTAGCTTCTTCACTTAAATCAAGATTCTGGAAGGCCTCTAAGAAAGCTGCCCAGCCCCATGCAAGGATATCATAAAGGATTTGGACTTTAACACCTAGCTGTGCTTGTAGTGATTTATCTGCTGAAAAGAAGTCTACCCCAGAGACCCCCAGGAAAACCAAAGAACATTACAATATGTAGTTGGTTATTGCCCCTCATAATTGAAGAGGACTGAAATGATATCACTATATTGGGGTCAGTATACAGTATATCCCCACTGTGGCTGATCAGATCAATACAAGTCAAAGACTCTATCACAGATCAGGCACAAATAGTTCATTTAACATTTGGAATAGGTAGGTATGTTTCTAAATCTGTGGATCTCCTATTTTTTCTTTTTTTTTAACTATTGAAATTCTGCTTTGCTCATATATTATTATTATTATTATTGTTTTGATGAGGCAATTGGGGTTAAGTGACTTGCCCAGGGTGACACAGCTAGGAAGTGTTAAGTGTCTGAGGACAGATTTGAACTCAGGTCTTCCTGACTTCAGGGCTGGTGCTCTATCCACTGCACTGCCTAGCTGCCCCTTGAGTACTTTCTTTGATGCAATCAAGCCATGGTAGACTACTCTGTGCCAGTATCTCCTATGACTCACAATTGATTCCAAAGTTCTTGAAAGTGGCTTTATTACGTTCAGAAGAATTGTATACATTTAATCTTTATTGGATTATTGGCTGTCTAAGGGAGGGGGAAGGAGGGAGAGAGAGAGAAAAATTTTTAACACAAGGTTTTAACAAGGATGAATGTTGAAAATTATCTTTGCAAATATTTTGAAAAATAAAAAAACTATTATAAAAAAAGAAACTAAAAAAAGAAAGTGTCTTTATATCATTTCTTCTAACCTCCATGTGAACATTTAATTTTGTGTGAGTTCTCCATCCATAAAAGTCTTTTAGGCAAACGTTGCTTGGCATTTAGACAAATATGGCTAGCCCTTTGGAATTGCACTTTCTGCAGTAGAGTTTGAATGCTTGGTAGTTCAGCTCAAGAAAGGATCTAAGTATCTAGTATATTATCTTTCCAGGTGATCTTCAGAGTCTTCATAAGAGAATTCAGTTTTCTGGAATGGTTCTGGTATATTGTCCAAGTTTTACCTATATAACAGTGAGGTTAGCACAATGGCTTTGTAGACCTTCAGTTTGGTAGGCAGCCTAATAACTCTTCTCTCCTATGTTTTCCTTTGGAGCTTTCCAAACACTGGGCTAGCCCTGGCAATGAGTGCATCAACCTCCTCATCTCTATGGACATCCCTGAAAAGAATACTGCCAAGATAAGTGAACTTATCCATAGCATTCAAAAATGCTCTATTTGCTGTTGGCTCCACATATGAATGCTATGGTGTTGGCGGGTGGAGCATCTGTGTTTTTCTTGGTGTTAATTGTTAAGCCAGAATTAACACAAGCAGCAGCGAATCAATCTATAGTCTGTTGCATCTCACTCTCAAAGTTTGCACTGAGTACGCAATCATGCGCAAAGAAAACATTATGCATCAATTCTCCCTTCACATTAGTCTTGGCTTGGAGCCTTTTCAAGTTACATTTACCATCAGTGTGATAGCTGACCTTGATGCTATTTTCATCCTAGATGAAACCCTCTAACAATATCACTGAAAACATGTTAAAAAGCATAGGAGCAAGTGCATTTCCTAGTCCTGCTTTACTCCACTGATGACAGGGAAAGCATTAGCGTATAATCCATAATCCAGAATTTGTGCAAAATGTGCCATCATATAATTGATGTATAATACTGATGAACTTGTCTGGGTAACCAAGTTTTGCACATAATCTTCCACAAATCCTCATATCTGACAGTATCAAAGGTCTTGGGCAGATCGACAAATGTACATACAAATGTCCCTGTTCTGTTGCTGGCATTTCTCCTAGAGTTGTCAGGCAGTAAACACAATATAGATGATTCTTCAACCTTTATGAAGCCACACTGACTCTTGGGTATATAGCCTTCTTTCAGATGAAGGATCAGCCTATTAGGAAAGACTATGGCAAGAACCTTGTTGGCAACGACTGAGAGAAAAATTGAAATATTCTTGAACTTTTGAGGGCCTCTTTCAGTCAGTTTTTCTATGAGCAGCAGACCCCTTGCTTTTTAAATCTCATTTGGAATAGAATCAGTACCAGGACACTTTCCTACATGAGAAGAGGCTAATGGCATTCAAAATTTCTTTAGTTGTAAGTTCATCTCCAGAAGGATTGACTTTCAAATTGAAGTATATAGTCAATGGCTTCAGTATTGGCTTATGACAGTCTGTTGAGAACACCATGGAAATGTTCAGTCCATCTCTCCAGGATCATCTCCTTATCACTAATCAATGTGATTCCATTAACACTGAGTAACTGAGATGCATCATAGGTTTTTGATCCATAAAAGCTATCAGAGAATCATTAAAACACTTTAGATTGTTACTATTAATATAAAACTGAAGTTCAGTTACCTTTTTACTAAGCCAAGATACACAGTGAATGTAAATAATAATTGTTTCTGTTTTGGCCAAACCCTGGTCTTCCCCTCTCAGATTGTTTTTTTTTTTTTTTTTTTTTTTTTGACTAGGTAAAAGAGGTCATTATTTGCCTCATTTATTACCTAGCCTTAATCAATGAATGGGCATTGTCTCAGTCAAACTGAGACCTGGAAAGACTTTAGCTTAATAAAGCCAAGGTCTCCCACTGCATCCAGAGACATCTTTAGTTGTCCTAATTTATATCTTGCCACAGGATCCAGATGGTTCTGAAGGAGAACATGAGGCTGGTGACTTTACGCAACTCTCCCTCACTACAATCCAGTTAACTTGCAAATCACTTCATGATGTCATGATTCTCTTGGAGAACGAAGAACAAACAATATGGAGCCAAGAATCTTGTATCTCCCTAAACTTTGCTTGTACTTTACTTTAAATGAAATAGAATGCTATCTTTTTAGAGATGAACGAACTATCCTGCTGGTAAGACCTCATGAAGTTCTTGTTTTTCATTTAGTAACTTCCAATTTTCCCTATCATTTTAGTTAAACCAATCCTGTTTGTGATGATTGTGAGTGTTCTTGCCCAGTTGAATAATTGCAGTGCTGTACAACAAATCTCTGAAAGTTGCCTGCTCCTTTTCTGCTCCACTGATGCCTATTATATGTTGACTTAACTTTCCCTCCACATAAGCAAGAAACTGTTCTTGCTGGGAAAAGTGCTCTAAACAATTGACATTTCCCCCAATTGATAATCAAAAAATATAAACAGACAAATTTCAGATGATGAAATTAAAGCCATTCTTTAAAGTGTCTTGATGTCTGTTTCTCCTCTCTACTACTGCCTGTCCTTGAGGATTAAAAGGTACTGTGCACAAAAGTGTGCAAAATGTTTAGAAGTATATGCAGGTCCATTATCTATCTTTATTGCTTGTGGCACACCCATAATTGCAAAAGCGTATATAAGGAATTCGGTGACCACTCAGGCTGCTGGTATTGAGAAAGTAAATCCTGAAAAATAAATATGAAAAAATGCTCTAAATCACTATTGATTAGAGAAATGCAAATTAAATAATTCTGAGGTATCATATCACACTTCTCAGATTGACTAAAATGACAGAAAAAAATAAGGATAAAGATTGGAGGGGTTGTGGGAAGACCGGGACACTAATGCATTGTTGGTGGAATTGTGAAATGATCCAACCATTCTGGAGAGCAATTTGGAACTATGCCCAAAGGTTATAAAACTGTGCACACCTTTTGATCCAGCAGTGCTACTATTACTAGATTTGTATCCCAAGGAAATCATAAAGGAGGAAAAAGGACCCACATGTGCAAAAATGTTTATAGCAAGTCTTTTTGCAGTGGCAAAGAATTGAAAAACGAGTAGATGCCCATCAATTGGGGAATGATTGAATAAAGTATGGTATATGAAAATAATGGAATATTATTGTTCTATAAAAAATGACAAACAAGCAGATTTTAGAATTGCCTGGAAAGATTTATAACTGATGATGAGTGAATCAAGAAGAACCAGGAATATACACAGTAACAGCAAGATTGTGTGACGATCAACTATGAAAGACTTGGTTTTTCTCAGCAGTTCAATGATCCAAGGCAATCCCCATAAACTTTAGATAGAACACACCATCTGCAGCCAGAGAAAGAACTATGGAAATCGAATGGAAATCAACAAATATTTTCTCCTCTTTCTTCTGTTTTTTTTTTTTTTTTGTAATTTTTCTCTTTTGTTCCGATTTTTCTCTCTCAACATGATTCATAAAGAAAGGTATATTTTAAAACATTAATGTACATGTATAACCAAAACATTAAAAAACAAAACAAAACAAAATATTGACACTATGTCTTCTGGACCGCCATTCTCATTAATTGCAAATGTTTACCTTGAAAAAGATGATCAACTCTGCATCACACATTGCTTTTGTCACTCTCACATCCTATCTATCTCTTCTCCTGGTAATGACATAATCTATTAAATATCAATATTTGCTCCAAGGTTGCATTCATAAAGTTTTACTGCATTTAGGTAAATGGTAGACAGTGTTGGTAATGAGGTCATAATATGCACAGATTTATAGTCGTAAGTGATCATTGTGGCTATTTCCAGCTTCTTTCCTCCCAAGGGCTCCCTTCCATGTCTAATAGTTTGTGTCTACTCTGGCATTAAAGTCACTCAGAATTATAAACTTGTCCTCTTTTGGCACATTTGATATAGTTGGGATGTAGTACCTAATTCAAAATAAACAGGTGACAAATTCATAATGGCCATTTTCTTTGACAAAAGGTAGATTTACTTAGGGAAAGGGGTTACAGACAAAATGAAGGAAAACAGTAGACATCAGGATGGTAAGTATGAAATAGATGGGAGAGAATATAGTTAGAGAAGAAAAAATATAAGTTCCCGAGGGTAATTCATAAATTAACCAGGAGAAAGGAAATACTCCATAAGGTGGGAGAAAGCTATTGTCTAGGAGGTTAGATTGATCAAAGTTAGTTAGAGTAAGGAGAATGACACTATTAGAAGGAAAACACTATGAGGGAGAGAAAGAGAATACCTCTTAGTGGGCTTAATCCTGAAGGGAATTTAGCAAAGATTTTCATCATAAGCTGATTTTTTACAGAGGTAATTTATCCTTAACGGATTTCTCAGGGAGACCAGAGAAGTAAAGGTGGGAATTCAGAGGGAGGGGCCAGAGGCCAGACCTGGGAGCTCAGACGGAGGGATCAGAAGTCAGATGGAATGTACTTGGCTAGAGATATGTTAATCAATATCTTAAAAAGTTGTTTGAAGATACCCAGAGATTGGGGGATGTCCAAAGGGGGTTGTTAAAGAGTTCCTTGCCCCACAGTCTGAAAATTATCTGATAATAAAATTATTTGATACTAGTTTCTTCCTAATTGGGAAGAGAGTAAGTCACATTGATGATAAGGATCTTCAAATCTTCATAAAATTTTTCTTTGATCTCATAAGGGTTCATCATGCTGGCATGGTACTTTCCTGCAAATGGCATTCACATTGTCAAGAATCTGTGGTTTGCTCTTTTGTGGGGTGTGGTGTTTTTCTTCTTTTTCTAAAATATGATCATTCTCTCTGAGAGAGCAGGTTTCTTGGGGAGGTTTTCTGGAGGTAGCCTTAGTTTCAGTTCAGAGTAATAATCACCTCAAATGCAGCCAGCCGATAAAATCCAAACATTTATTTTCTCCTTCCAAATCTTGTCTCTTTCCTTGGGCCTGGTTAGCTTTCCTGACTCCTGGCAATCTTCTGAACTGACTCACTGATTGAAGCTCTAAGAGCTTCTTAAATATGATCTCTTAAAGGTGTGAACCCAAAGGTTGACTCCTCCTTAGTGATTGTGGGATTGTGGGTTTTTGATTTGTGAATCTCCCAAACTTGTGAACTCCAATGAGCTGTTATGCAAACTCTCTTAAAGGTATGAGCTCCAAAGGTGTGAACCATAAGCATTGTTTCTATCGACTCTAATGACTTAATACTTTGTAAGGATTTGCTCTAATATGTGAACCAATAAGCACTGTTTCTATCAAATCCATTGAGTTATCACTAGGATTCTAACAGTGGGGTGCATGCGTTTATTGGCTAAATAAAATTAAATTTTATTCCAAAATCTATGCCAGCCAGTTCTACTGTGACCATTCCAGAAAAAAATGTTAATCTGGATCTGACTTTGGTAAACTGAGCTACATTTAACAACCTTGTCTCACTCAGGGCTGCTTTTTTGTCTATGATACCTGCTCAGTTTCTTTCCTTTCACAGCAGGAACTGTTTGTCTTTCAGGTCTACTGCATTTCTTGCTGTCTGTAATTGTGCATATATTCCATGTACCAATGCTGAATGGAATCATCTTTGCAAAATTTTTTGTACATTTGTGTGTGTCTATGTGTCTGTGTGTGTTTCTACCACAGGGTGGGATCCCTGTCTGTCACAATAAGCTAACCAGGGTTAGAGTAAGTGAAGCAGACAGTTTTTAGGGCACCTTTTCTAGACCCTTTTTCATACTAGGAGGTGAGCAGTGTAGTACTTAGAAAAGGTAACTCAGATACCCCAGCTGCTAAATTCCACTACCGCTTAAAGGGTACCACCTGTGAATAGGGCTGTGACTATAGCTCTTAGTATATCTGTACCTGCTGCATCATTCTTTGCTCATTATTACAGGACTTTGAGGTAGATTGAAAATAGCAAAATGGTAAGAATGATGTCTTTTGCATCAAGTCATTGGTCTCATTCTTTCTTCCAGAGTCACCAGGACAAAAGTAAAAAAAAAAAAAAAAAAAAAAAAAAAAAAACAACTAGTAATGACTTGGGATGCAGTGGATGATCTTGATGTCTTTGATATCTAACCCAGATCTATTTAGCTTAAAAAGGCCAAAGTTTCCCATCGCATCCAGGGCCACCTCCAGTCATCTTGCTCTTGGCTCTGGAGGGGAAAGTAAAGCAGGTGATCTTGCCTGCCCATCCTCATTTAAATCCAATTCACCTGCATGTCACTTCCCTAATGTCATGGACCTCTTCAAGAAAAACCTGATCATTTTCTCAACTACTTTTCACTCTTTGGAAAGATAATGCTTCTCATGATCTCAGATTAATGATTTTCAAATAATCTTCTCTAAACCAGGATTGCCTTTGCATTGTATCACCTTCATGGTCCCGTGGAATAAATTATTCACATTTGCCTTTTCACTAATAAAGTCTTCACATGCTTGGGGTAGTCATTCCCTTACTCATGGCCTGAGGTCTTCTTGCTGAAATGGTTTACCAAGGTGTGGTAACTATGCAAACCACAGCTTCTTGAAGAGACTCTTGAAGTGAGAATTGAGTGGCAGGTGTAAAACAAAGATAAATAGCAGCCCTGAAAAAGGGCCATGGTGCTACTTTGAAAATCATCTAGAAGAACAAAGTGACTAACTACATACAGGAAATCTACCGTGATAACCATATACAGGAAATGGCATAAGTTTCAGAATTTCACGCATATCTATGAATAATAAATCAAAAACAATCGACATGGCTGATAACAAAGTAAAGCTGGTTAGCTGTAACAGTTAACACTACCAATAGGTCTATATATAAAACACGATTGAAATCTCAACAATAGCATATGCAGAAAACAATTAGGAGACGTTGCTATAAATGAACATCATAACTAATAAAAAAAAAAGCTTATTCAAACACGTAATAATTCACATGACATCAGTAAGCATGCAATTTTATGCAATGGAGTTTTCGCATGGGCAATTTCTAATATTGTCACCTAGAGACATTTATAACTCTTTCTTCAGGTTTATTTGTAATATAATTCACCTAGTGACTGATCTAATAGCTCTAGTTCTTTCAACACTGATTTATCTTTCTACTTCTATGTTTCAGTTAGTAGTTACTATTTGGCTCATTCTCAGTACATTATTGTTTTGTTTGTCCATACTTAAATCTTAGACAGGATTTAACAATCTATAGAAAATTAGATATATTTGGATTATAATAGCCTCTTTAAACACCTTCCATCAAGGCGGGTTTATTTTCTTTTTAAGTGTATTTTATGTGCTCCAATTATCTATAAAGAAAATTTTCAACATTTTGAATTCCAACTTTTTCCCTCTCTCCTTTTCCTCTTCCCTCCCCAAGATGGCAAGCAATCTGACATAAGGATATATATTGAATAATCTTTTTTGTTTGTTTGTTTTTGCTGAGGCAATTGGGGTTAAGTGACTTGCCCAGGGTCATACAGCTAGGAAGGTCTGAGGCTGGATTGATTTCAGGGCTGTGTTCTATCCATTGTGCTAGCCAGCCCCATGCACAATCATGTAAAACATTTTCATATTAGCCATGTTATAAAATAAGAAATAGAACAATAGGAAAAAACAATGGAAAATGAAAATAATATATTTCAATCTTCATTAGGCTCTACAAGTTCTTTCTTTGAATGTGGGTAGCATTTACCATTTTGAGTCTTTTGGAATTATATTGCATTACTGTATTGCTGAGAAGAGCTTAATCAATCATGATTGATCATCACACAATGTTAGTGTGTGCAATGTTCTCCTGGTTCAGTTCACTTTATTCAGCATCAGTTCGTGTAAGTCTTTCTAGGTTTTTCTGAACTCTGAAAGGCAATTTTTAAAGGAAGGTAAATGAATTGCCAAATTTCACTGTTGGAAAGGACTTCATGAGTCATCAAGTTCTCTGACATTTAGGATCCATTATCACTTGGCCCCAGCCAGCCATACCAACTTTTATTGTAAATTACTCCCTTTCTTATACTCTTGTATAAACTGGTCTTATTGGTGTTTCTCACTCATGAAATGCCATTTCCCACTTTTCTGACTTTGCACTGACTGTTCTTTCTTCCTGGGATGAACTCCTTTCTTACTTCTGGCTTTTAGATTCTCTAGTTTCTTTCAAAGTTCCATTTGTTCTATATGAAGCCTTTCTTGATCCATACAATAGCTAGTGCTTTCCCCGACAAAATAATTTTGAATTTATCTTGCATGTATTTCGTATTTATGTGTGTCATGTTGTCTCCCCAGATAGAAATAAAGATTCTGTACTAAAAGAGTAAAACAATATCATTTCTATAATAGATTTTATTCCTTTTGATTATTTGTAATACTAGTTAATATATACTTTCCAAACTGAAACTTGTAAATAATAAATGAGCTCCAATTTTCCATTATTGTTAATTAGCTATTTTCAGATTCATTTTGTTTCTTTGAAATGCTTTGATAGAATAAATTTTACCACCTACAAAATAATTGAAATTTTTTTAAAAAATCCTTTCATTTCATGCATGTTTATTTTTGTGAGTATTTTTTATTAATTTATCCTTTCTACTATTCCCTTCCATGTTAAACAATTTCAAAAAATAAATTCCTTAATATTTTCTACTACAAAACAAATTGCTCCATTAGTTCTGTCTAAAAATGTATATGACTTTCTGAACTTTAACTCTATCATGTCTATTTCAGGTAAATATTTTATTTTATTCAGTTGTAGTTTATCATGACATTTATCAGAGTTCTAGAACCTTTCAGAGTTGTTTTTCTATATAATGGTGTTTTTCATTTTATAAATTGTCCCTTAGTTCTGTTCACTTAACTCTGCATAAGTTCATAAAGGTGTTCTTAATTCCCTCTGAAATTGTCCAGGTCATCCTTGTTTGTGGTACAATATTCATTATATTTATTTATCTTATGTTATTAAGCCTTTCAATCATTCATTCATTCATTCATTACATAAACATTTATTAAAGGCCTTCTGTGTTCCAGGCACTGTGTTCGGAATACAAAAAAAGTCAAAAATAATCCCTGACCTCAAAGAGTTTATAATCCAATTGGGGAGACAATATGTAAACAAATATGTACAAAGCAAGGTGTATACCAGATTAAATAGGAAATAATTAAAAGAGATAAGCCATTAGAATTAAAAGAGGTTAAGGAAGGCTTCTAATAGAAGGTGGGTTTTTAGTTGGGACTGAAAAGAAGCCAGGAAGTTCAGTTTTTAGAGCACAAGACAGAGTTCCAGGCAAGAAGGACAGCCAGAAAAAAATGTGCGTAAACCCAAGAAAAGTTTCTTGTCCGTGTAACAGCCAGAAGGCCTATGTCACTGAAAATAAATTAGGGAGTAAAATATAAGAAGACTGGGAAAAATGAGGGATAAACATAATGAAAGGCACTGAATGTCAGAGCATTTTGTATTTGCTCCTGATGATGGTAGAAGTCATTGGAATTTATTGCAGAGTGGGATTGATAAGTATATGATCAGATCTTCGTTTTAAAAAAATCAATAGAAAGACAAATTCCTCTTCAATTTTTGTCTATCATGAAAAGAGCTGCTATAAATATTTTATAATATAGATCCTTTCCCTCTTTTTTTGGAAGACAGTCTTAATAGTATATCAGAGTTAAACATTATATACAAATTTTTAACTTCGTGGGCATAATTCCAGTTTTCCAGAATGATGAACAATTCATAGCTCCAATAACAGTGCATTAGTGTATGTTTTCTCATATACCTTCCAACACTTGTTATTTTCATCTTTCATCATTTTTGCCAGTCAAAGTGAAACCTTGAAGTTGATTTAATTTTCCTTTCTCTAATTATTAGTGAAATCTGATTGCTGACAATTTAGATTTTTTCCTTTGAAATTTGCCTGTTCATATTCTTTGGTCATTTATCTATTGAGAAATGGTTCTTATTCTTATAAATTTTGAATCATTTTCTTATTTATCTTAGTATTGAAATCTTTATCAGAGAAACTCGTTGCAAAAACATTTTTCTTTCAGTTAATTGATTCTTTTCTAATCTTAGGTGCACTAGATTTGTTTGTACTAGAATGTTTTAATTTTACATAATCAAAATGGTCTGTTTTATCTTGTGTGGTCATCATTTGTTCAGTTAAGGATTCTTCATCTAATAATAGATCTAAAAGGCAATTTCTTTCTTCTCTATCTTCTTTATAATGTGACTTTTATATTTACATAATGTATCCACTTGGAGCTTACTTGGTATATAGCAGAAACTATTGGCCTAATCTTATTTCTGTCACATTGGTATCTAATTTTCCCATAAGATTTTGTCAAATAATGACTTATCCCAGGAAGTAGGGTCTTTTGGTTTTTCAGATGCTATTTTTGTTTTCTTCTCCATGTTGTGTACATAATCTATTCCACTGTTCAACTTCTTTTTTTTTTAAACCAATACCAAAATAAAATCAGCTAACTTGATTTTTTTTTAAAGAGAGAAAACTAAATTTTCCATAACAAAAATGTTCACCTTCAATCTGCCTGAGTGGTTTGTCTATCCTAGAACTAGCATAAGGACTCTGTGGCCCCACTGTGCACTTCTAGGTTGGGTGCAGGAAGCTAAGGGCAAATTCTTTTACGACCTCATGTAGTGGTGCATCTCTAAGTGTCAATGGAGTGTTTTAAGGGAATCTAAGATTCTTTGCATCCTACCATACAGCTCTCTTAAATGAATAAAGCATTTATTAAGCATTTTCTATATGCAAAGCGCTATGGTAAATCCTGGAAATACATAGAGATAGAAAATCAAGACAATGCCTGATCTTAATTAATACATCTAAAGGGGGAAATAACACACATAGGAGGTTTCAGCTTTAAAACCTTTGAAAAAAATCCCATAGGATTTGAACATAACAGCAAAGCAGATATTGATCTTCTTTAATATCATTCCAGTGATAACAATTATGTCAGTTTCTGATATTGAACCATTTGACAGTGGCAAGGACTTTGGGGAAAGATCTTCCTTTCCTTTCTTTCCCCCTTTTCTCCCTTTTCTCCCTTCTCTTCCCTTCCTTCCCTTTCCTTCCCTCTTTTCTCTTTCTTTTTTTTTTTTAATGTAATAGTTTTTATTAGCAAAATATATGCAGGTCATTTTCAACATTCACGCTTGCAAAACCTTGTGCTCCAAATTCTTCTCCCTCTCTTCCCCTCCCCCCTCCCCTAGAGAGTTAGAAATCCAATATATGTTAACCACTTATTGTAGAGGGCAGAATTGAGCATAACAACATACTGATTATGTGTGAACAGAGAACCATTACGTCACCATGCTAAGTACTAAGTACATATGTGATCTAGAGAACAATAATCTCGGGGAAACTAGGTGGTGCAGGGGAAAGAGCACCAGCCCTGAAGTCAGGAGGACATGAGAACAATAATCTCATCAATTCCACTGAGTTAACTAACACCTTGTTTCAAGAATACTTCTCCAGAGTTCCACCCTCTACAATGTCCAATTCTTCTATACATATTTCCACATTCATCTTGCTGCTCAAAATCAGATCCACATGGAGAAAATGAGAAGAAAACAACAACAAAAAAAGTGAAAACATCGTGTTGTAATTTCTTTCTGGCCTCTTTCCGGATGCAGGTGGCTCTCTTCATCACAAGTCCATTGGAATTGGCCTGAATCACCTCACTTTTGAAAAGAACTATATCCATTAGAAATGATTCTGGGAAAAGCTCTTTGGCACATGTAGGAGCAGGTACCAGGCTGCATCTCCACAAGGGTTTCTTCCCAGGATGATGCCTGAGGGCACTGGGCTGGAAGAAATGCTTTTTTCCATAGTAGTTTGTTACCATAAGCAGTCAATGATTATTATGCTTCTTGATCAATTGATAGTCTAGTCTAAGGGTGGTGGTGGTGGGGGTATCTTTGTAAAACATAGCAGACAAATGATCATCTATCTTCTGCTTAGACATCTCAGTGGGGGAAGGAGCATGGAGTTAGCCAACTTTCCCCAAGAAGCCCATTCCACTTTGAGACAGGTCCAACAGAGCAATATGTTGTATGTATGCATGTGTATATGTATGTACACACACATATGTGGATGAATATACACGTGTGTGAATATGTATTTTGTAGAGGGGGGCAGCACAGCTAGGTGACTCAGTGGATAGAATACTGGGCCTGGAGACAGGACATCCTGAGTTAAATCCAGCCTTATTAGCTATATGACCCTGGAAAATCACTTAACCTGTTTCCTGTTTGCCTTAATCCACTGGAGAAGGAATGGTCCACAGGATCACACAGAATCAGATGTTACTGAATAACTAATTTTATATGTGTGTGTGTGTGTGTGTGTGTGTGTGTGTGTGTGTACATATGAGTTCTCATTAATCATTCCTGGATTTTCTCTAGATTGCTGAAACAACTGGAGAAAACTATGCACCCAACATCGATGTGTGGGCTAACCCTTCACAGACCATTCTCTTCTCCTTCACACCCAGCTCTGTTCTTTTCTTGCAAACTGATAGATAAGGAAAATACTCTGGGATCGGCAAGATTGTTTTGTGATCTGCAAAATGGCATAGTTGCTGTTTTTCTGCATACCTCTCCAATAATAAAAAAGGTAAATCCCAGAAGAAGGAAACGTATACCAATCTAGAGTAATCAAAACTGTATGTACAATATACGACAGAGATACTATACAAGGTAAAAGCCTCATGAAATAGCTTTTTGGGGGTTTCTCCATATCTTACTGTTGCTAGAAGTACGACACTTGTTCATGGTCTGATTCCAAGTATTATTTATCATAGAAGCATTTGACCTGCTGTTTTTCCCCCTTGGTCTAATTCCCTCTTCCTTAGGTAGCCATGTGGTTCTCCAGTCCCAGGGACTTTTATTGGTATCAGACTAAGTTGCAGACATTTGATCTGTGAAAGGTCCTGAGTTCAGATCCTGAAAGAATCCTCCACATCTAGCACTGATTATTCTGGTCCTCATTTTCTGGAAGGACAACTAAATTAGATTTTTCCTTCTCCCTCAAGGTTCTCCAGTACTCTTGGAAGGAGGGAGAGATGAGGTAGTTTAGGCTCTCTGCAAAAGGCTTAACATGCACCAATGTTTTTTTCCTCAAGTGTAGAGGTTCCCCAGTTCCACTTAGCTATTAATAATCAGATTATTTTTTGCAAGAAAAATGTATTTCTTCAGAGAGTATAATCATAAATACACAAACTCACTCTCCCAAAACATGGGAAACACAAGTCTCCTTTTCCCTTGTACCACCTCTGTCTCTGGGCAAGGAAATTAGATTCACAAGTTAGTTCAGAACATAGAGAGCACAAAGTTCCAAGTCCAACTTTCCTGTCTACCCTTGGCTTAATTCCAGGGCACCCTAGTTGCTCTGGACTTTCCTGCTGGGCTGACTAGTTGCAACATCCTTCCTGGATTCCTGACTTCAAGGTTGCCATGGCTCAAATGCCAGTGCTGTGGGAATCACTGCCAGCATGTGACTGCTGACACAGAACAAAAGGTACTTGGGTAAAAGAGGGAGGAGAGAAAGGAAGTTCTCCTACTTGCATCAGTTTGAGGCACCTGCCCTATAGATGAACTGTGATCTTCATTCTCTAGACAACACACAGGAAGGAAAAATACTGTTCTAGGCTGCCCTGTTTTAACGGCAAAACTTTTCTGGCCACACAATCTGTCAAAGAGGGCTACTCCTATCCATGTGGTAGAAAGCATAATAAGCCTCCATGTTAAGCAGTTTAGACATTCCCAGAGAGATCCATTTATATATTTCCCCAATTGAAAATTTCCATTTCTCAGCAAATAGGCAGGGGTTCTCTTACCAAATTCAGTTCCTTGTCCCAAATTCAAAACAGTTTTCTGGGGAGATATAAGCAATATTTCTTTCATATGCTTCCCTAATGTCATCCAATTAAGTCTCCAAACAACCAGGAACCTTTTACAAAGTTCACCAGATATTTTTACTTGCTTAACCTTAGCCTTACACATCCTTTCTCAAACCACAACCACAAGAAAACAAAGAAAAAGAAAACTGGCTTCCAGAAACCTAAACCACACCGAGGTGGTTCCCCAATCATTTCAGTGATTAGAGAACTACAGAGTTCCCCAATCATTTCAGTGATTAGGGAAGTGATATTGACTAATTATCATTCTTATCAAATGAGAAAATGATGCTAAGTTGAAAGCCTTCCAATGATTCCTTCAGTACATAAATTCATCAAGTGGGGTCTACACAAAAGTGTCCCTTTCTAAACAGGGCACACCCAATTTTCCTAAGAATTCCTATAATATAAGATATCCCTATAGAGCTCCAGGCATTTTCCTCTGCATCCTTTATCTCAAATGGCATCCAAAATTCTCCCATATATCCTTGTTACTGCCAAGGTAAACCAAATGGAGTTGAGAATTCACCCAACGAAAGGGACCTGTATGTGCAAGAATGTTTGTGGCAGCCCTCTTTGTAGTGGCCAGAAACAGGAAACTGAGTGGATGCATCAATTGAGAATGGCTGAATAAATGGTGGTACATGAATGTTATGTAATATTGTTTTGTAAGAAACAACCAGCTGGAGAGGGGGCCAGGAACAGACCAGCACAAGTAGGGAGAGACTAGTGTCTGGAGCAGACCAGGGGCGGGGGTGACCTCTGCAGCTAGAGACGACTCTCCCATAGGCTACCTGTTCTGTCTTAATTATAAAGCAGTAAATCAGCAGAGAAATTAAAGCCAAAGACAGAAGGTACTCTCTAAAAAACGCTAGAACCTAACAAGATCTGGCTGTAACCACCCAAAACCGTAAGTGACTCAGGCAGACCTGTAACACAGCCCTGCAGCCACATTCTGCAGTTTGGGGCCTTTTGGGGGGGAAGGGGCAGTTACAAATTTGCATGGCAGGGGGGCACAGCCTGGGCAACCTATAATCTGCACAGTGTGGGGCTCCTCCTGGGGCAATAGAACTTTCGCAGGGGGACCGTGCTTCCCTGGGCAGGGATACTTCCTGTCCCAGGACTATTCACTGGCTAATAGCCACAGCCCCAGGGCGGGCTTTGGCTTGGGTTGGTAAAACTTTCACTGCTCATCGTCTAGTCCCAGGGAAGTTGTTAACTGGAACAATGGGGTTCTTTACAGGGCACTTTCCCAGCTCGGTCCTGCAGGCCTGAGTTACTTCCAGGTGGGGAATTCTTTCCCAGAGCACTCCAGTACCTTACTGCTCTTAGCAGGACACCTATCCTTGCTCTGCAGTAACCTCCTGGATCTAAAGACAAACTCTACAGGCTTTAACAAAATAAGTAAAAAAAATCAAAAGGATAATCAATAGCTTCTATTCAAAAGAGAGCAGCTTTTCAACCCTGAGGAGATTAATAGCAGACAGTCTCCAGACAACTGTTGGTCCCCAGCACAAAAGGCTCTCCCAGAAGAGGCTATTAAAAACCTTAAAAGAGAACTAGAAGAAAAATGGAAAGAGAAGCTATGCAAAAGAGCAACAACTTCCTGAAATATGAATTGGAAAAGGTAAAAAACTCCCAAGAAATACAGGGAAACAGAATTTATGAATTGGAAAAAGTTAAGAATTCCCAAGAAAGTAGGATTTGTGAATTGGAAAAAGAAAATAACTCACTAAAAAAAAAAAATTAGTGAAATGGAAAAAAATTCCATAGAGCAAAACAACTCATTTAAAAACTCAATTGGACATATAGAATAAGAAGTAAAAAAAGCTAATGAAGAAAATAACTCACTAAAAATCAGAACTGAACAAATAGAAATGACTGATTCATTGAGACATCAAGAATCAGTCAAGAAAAACCCAAAAAATGAGAGATTAGAAAAAAATGTCAAATATTTACTTGGAAAAACAACAGATCTGGAAAATAGATCTAGGAGAGATAACCTGAGGATCATTGGACTACCTGAAAATTATGATGAAAAAAAGAGCCTAGATACTATTTTTACAGTAAATCATGAAAGAGAATTGCCCAGAAGTAATAGAACCAGAAAGAAAAATAGGCATTGAAAGAATTCATCGAACACCTTCTGAAAAAGACCCTAAAATAAAAACTCCAAGGTATATTGTGGTCAAATTTCAAAACTATCAGACTAAACAAAAAATATTACAAGCAGCCAGGAAAAAACAATTCAAATACTGATGTACCACAAGAAAGGTCACTCAAGATCTGGCTGCCTCAACGTTAAAGGATCAAAGGACCTGGAATCTGATATTCTGAAAGGCAAAGAACTTGTAATACAGCCAAGAATAAACTACCCAGCTAAGCTGAGCATTTTTTTTTCCATGGAAGAAGATGGACATTTAATGAAACAGAGGAATTCCATTTGTTTCTAAGGGAAAAGCCAGAGTAAACAAAAAATTTGATCTCCAACCATAGGACTCAAGAGAAGCAGAAAAAGGTAAAAGGAACTCTTGAGAACTGTATTTCTGTTATGGATATACAAAAAAAATCTACATGTATAATTTGATTTTGCTGATATAACATAAAAAAGGGAAGTAGAAATGGAAAAGGGATAATGAAAAAGGGAAAGGGAGAGATAAAAAGAGGGAAACTACATCCCACGAAGAGGCAAAGAAAACCTATCATATCTGAGAGAACTTAGAGAGGGGGAGGAACATTGTGTGAATCTTACTCTCATCCGAGTTGGCTCAAAGAGAAAATAATTGACATATTTATTTTACAGACTATCTTCTCTCACCTCATTAAAAAGTGGGAGAGGAAAAGGGAAAAGGAAAAAAAGTAATAAGGGAAAGGTGCAAGAAAGGGGAAGGGATTCAAAGGGAGGAGGAAGGGATACTAAAGAGGGAGAGCTGCGTGATGCAAATGGGACCCATAAGTTTAATACTAGGGAAGAAGGGAAGGAGGGCAAAAAAAAGAAAAGTATAATCTGGGGATATTAGGATGGCAGGAAATACAGAATTAGTAATTTTAACCGTAAATGTGAATGGGATGAACTCTCTCACAAAGAGGAAGTGGATAGCAGACTGGATCAAAAGTCAAAACCCTACAATATGTTGTTTACAGGAAACACATTTAAAACAGGGAGATACATACAGAGTAAAGGTAAAAGGCTGGAGCAAAATCTATTATGCTTCAGGTGAAGTAAAAAAAGCAAGGGTAGCCATTCTTATCTCAGATCAAGCAAAAGCAAAATTTAATCTAATTAAAAGAGATAAGGAAGGAAACTATATTTTGCTAAAGGGTACTATAGACAATGAAGCAATATCAATATTAACATATATGCACCAAGTGGTACAACATCTAACTTCCTAAAGGAGAAGTTAAGAGAGTTGCAAGAAGAAATAGATAGCAAAACTATAACAGTGGGAGATCTCAATCTTGGACTCTCAGAATTAGATAAATCAAACCACAAAACAAATAAGAAAGAAATTAAAGAGGTAAATAGAATATTAGAAAAATTAGATATGATAGATCTTTGGAGAAAACTGAATAGTGTCAGAAAGGAGTATACTTTCTTCTCAGCAGTTCATGGAACCTACACAAAAATTAACCATGTATTAGGACATAAAGACCTCAAAATTAAATGCAGGAAGGCAGAAATAGTAAAGGCTTCTTTTCAGATCACGATGCAATAAAAACTACATTCAATAAAAGTTAGGTGTAAATAGACCAAAAAGTAATTGGAAATTAAATAATCTCATCTTAAAGGATGATTGGGTGAAACAGCAAATTATTGACACAATTAATAATTTCACTCAAGATAATGACAATGATGAAACATCATACCAAAATTTGTGGGATGAAGCCAAAGCAGTAATAAGGGGAAATTTTATATCCTTAGAAACTTACTTGAATAAAATAGAAAAAGAGAAGATCAATGAATTGGGCTTGCAACTTAAAAAGCTAGAAAAAGACCAAATTAAAAATAAACCTTGGGTAAATCTGATTAGAAAAAGAGAGGAAAATCAAATTAGTAGTCTTAAAAATGAAAAGGGAGAACTTTCCACCAATGAAGAGGAAATTAAAGAAATAACAAAAGGTTACTTTGTCCAACTTTATGCCAATAAATTTGATAACCTAAGTGAAATGGATGAATACTTCCAAAAATATAGGCTTCCCAGATTAACAGAGGAGGAAGTAAATTGCTTAAATAGTTCCATTTCAGAAAAAGAACTAGAACAAGCTATTAATCAACTCCCTAAAAAAAATCCCTAGGACCAGATGGATTTACATGTGAATTCTACCAAACATTTAAAGAACAATTAGCCCCAGTGCTATATAAACTATTGGAAAAAATAGAGAATGAAGGAGTCCTACCAAATTCCTTTTATGACACAGACAGGGTACTGATACCTAAACCAGGTAGGTTGAAAACAGAGAAAGAAAATTATAGACCAATCTCCCTAATGAATATTGATGCTAAAATCTTAAATAAGATATTAGCAAAAAGACTACAGAAAATCATCCCCAGGATAATACATCATGATCAAATATGATTTATTCCAGGAATGCAGGGCTGGTTCAATAGTAGGAAAACTATCAGTATAATTGGCCATATTAATAACCAAATTAACAAAAACTATATGATCATCTCAATAGATGCAGAAAAAGCATTTGATAAAATCCAACATCCATTCCTATTAAAAACACTTGAGAGCATAGGAATAAATGGACTTTTCCTTAAAATAATCAGTAGCTTCTATTTAAAACCATCAGTAAGCAGCATGTGTAATGGGGACAAACTGCAACCATTCCCAATAAGATCAGGAGTGAAACAAGGTTGCGCACTATCACTGTTACTATTGAGTATTGTATTAGAAATGCTAGCTTTGGCAATAAGACTTGAGAAAGAGATTAAAGGAATTAGAGTAGGCAATGAGGAAACCAAATTATCATTCTTTGCTGATGATATGATGGCATACTTAGACAACCCCAGAGATTTTACTAAAGAGTTATTAGAAATAATCCATACCTATAGCAAAGTTGCAGGATACAAAATAAACCCACATAAGTCATCAGCATTCTTATATATCACTAACAAAATCCAACAGTTAGAGTTACAAAGAGAAATTCCATTTAAAGTAACTACTGACAGTATAAAATATTTAGGAATCTATCTGCCAAGGGAAAATCAGAAACTATATGAGCAAAACTACAAAACACTTTCCACACAAATTAAGTCTGATCTAACCAACTGGAAAAATATTAAATGCTCTTGGATAGGGAGAGCAAATATAATAAAGATGACAATACTACCTAAACTAATCTATTTATTTAGTGGTATACCAATCAAACTCCCAAAAAAGTATTTTAATGACTTAGGGAAAATAACAACAAAATTCATATGGAAAAACAAAAGGTCAAGAATTTCAAAGGAATTAATGAAAAAAAAAATCAAATGAAGGTGGCCTAGCTGTACCAGATCTAAAATTATATTATAAAACAATGGTTACCAAAACCATTTGGTATTGGCTAAGAAATAGACTAGTTGATCAATGGAATAGGTTAGGTTCAAAGGACAAAACAGACAATAACTTTAATAATTTAGTCTTTGAACCCAGAGACCCCAGTTTTGGGGATAAGAACCTCACTGTTTGATAAAACTTGCTGGGAAAATTGGAAATTAGTATGGCAGAAACTAGGCATTGACCCACACTTAACACCATACACCAAGATAAGGTCAAAATATCTCTCAGACCTGTGGAAGAGGAAGGAATTTTTGACCAAAGAAGAACTAGAGATCATTATTGATCACAAAATAGAGAATTTTGATTATATCAAATTGAAAAGTTTTTGTACAAACAAAACTAATGCAGACAAGATTAGAAGAGAAGCAATAAAGTGGGAAAACATTTTTACAGTTAAAGATTCTGATAAAGGCCTCATTTCCAAAATATAGAGAATTGACTCTAATTTATAAGAAATCATTTTCTTTTTGATTTTCCAATTGATAAATGGTCAAAGGATATGAAGACAATTCTCAGACGAAGAAATTGAAATTATTTCTAGCCATATGAAAAGATGCTCCAAGTCACTATTAATCAAAGAAATGCAAATTAAGACAACTCTGATACCTGTCAGATTATCTAGAATGACAGCGAAAGATAATGCAGAATGTTGGAGGGGTTGTGGGAAAACAGGGACACTAATACATTGTTGGTGGAATTGTGAATACATCCAGCCATTCTGGAGAACAATTTGGAACTATGCTCAAAAAGTTATCAAACTGTGCATACCCTTTGATCTAGCAGTGTTTCTATTGGGCTTATATCCCAAAGAAATCTTAAAGAAGGGAAAAGAACCTGTATGTGCACGAATATTTGTGGCAGGTCTCTTTGTAATGGTCAGAAACTGGAAACTGAGTGGATGCCCATCAATTGGAGAATGGCTGAATAAATTGTGGTATATGAATATTATGGAATATTATTTTTCGGTAAGAAATGACTAGCAGAATGATTTCAGAAAGGCCTGGAGAGACTTACATGAACTAATGCTGAGTGAAATGAGCAGGACCAGGAGATCATTATATATTTCAACAACAATACTATGTGATGATCAATTCTGATGGACGTGGCCATCTTCAGCAATGAGATGAACCAAAACAGTTCCAATGGAGCAGTAATGAACTGAACCAGCTACACCCAGCGAAAGAACTCTGGGAGATGACTATGAACCACTACATAGAATTCCCAATCCCTCTATTTTTGTCCACCTGCATTTTTGATTTCTTTCACAGGCTAATAGTACACCATTTCAAACTGTACAGCAAAATAATTGTTAGGACATATATGCTTTAACATACTTAACATGTATTGGTCAATCTGCCATCGGGGAGAAGGGTTGGGGGGAAGGAGGGGAAAAAGTGGAACAAAAGGTTTGGCAATTGTCAATGCTGTAAAATTACCTATGCATATAACTTGTAAATAAAAAGCTATAATAAAAAAAATTTTTTAAGAGGTAAGGAGTAAAGCACTATGAATTTTGTAATCTAAATCTAAAAATAAAAAAAGAAAGAAAAGGAAAAAAAAATGAAATGACCAGCAGGATGATTTCAGAAGGACCTGGAGAGATTTACATGAACTGATGTTGAGTGAAATGAGTAGGACCACCAGGAGATCATCATATACTTCAACAACAATACTATATGATGATCAATTCTGATGGACGTGGCCCTCTTTAATAATGAGATGAACTAAATCAGTTCCAATGGAACAGTAATGAATTGAACCAGCTACACCCAGTGAAAGAACTCTGGGAGATGAGTATGAACCACTACATAGAATTCCCAATCCTTCTATTTTTGTCTGCCTGCATTTTTGATTTCCTTCACAGGTTAATTGTACACTATTTCAAAGTCTGATTCTTTTTGTACAGCAAATAACTATATGGACAAGTATACATATATTGTATTTAACTTATACTTTAACATATTTTACATGTATTGGTCTATCTGCCATCTTGGGGAAGGAGTGGGGGGAAGGAGAGAGAAAATTGGAACAAAAGGTTTTGCAATTGTCAATGCTGAAAAATTACCCATGCATATAACTTGTAAATAAAAAGCTATCATAAAAAAAAGAAAATTCACCGAACATTATAAAAAGATAAGTTGGCTCTATTGTTGTTGTTTGTCCTTCATTCTTGAAGAATACCATGACATTAGGAAGAGGATGCCTTGACATGCACGGGAATTGGGTTGAAGTGAAGGAAAGCTCTGCAAACTTACCAACCTAACTTTCTCCTTCAGAGCCATCTGAGTCCAGAGGCAATATATCAAACAAGATGACTGGAGATGGCCCTGGATGCATTGGGAAATCTTAGCCTTTTTGAATTAAAAAATAAGGTAGAGAACGGCCTTTTTAAACACACACACACACACACACACACACACACACATATATGTGTGTATGTATTTATATACACATACCATCAGTTACAATAAATGGTGAAGTTTTGAATGCTATGAATAAGTACTCTTACCTTGGCACTATACTTTCCAGGGATGTCTAACATTGATAATGAGATTAACACACGAATAATCAGTATTTGGGGTTCTCCAAAGGAAAGTGTGGAAGAGAAAAGGTATTAGACTAGCTATTAAACTGAAGGTCTACAGAACTGTTGTGCTGACCTCATTGTTGTGTGCTTGTGAAACACCATACCAGAAAATGGAATGTTTTCCATTTGAATTGTCTTAGGATTCTGAAGATCACTTGACAGGAGAAGGCACCAGACAATGAAGTCCTTTCTTGAACTGAACTGTCAAGCATTTCAACTCTATTGCAGAGAGCACATTGCTCAAAAAATTATTTTATGGAGAACTCATGCAGAACAAGCGCTCACAAGGTGTCAGAAAAAGTGATACAAAGACACTCTCAAGATCTCCCTTATGAACTTTAGAATCATTTGTATGACATGGGAGACACTGGACCTCCCAAAGCCATGCCAAATGTTCTTATGGAGTAGAAAGCACACCAAATGTTCAACCTGTGGCAAAGCATTCCAAGTTTGTTTCGGTCTGATCAGCCACAGTTGGACACACTGTAACTTGGTTCTAACATAGTGATGTCATTTTGGTCTTCTTCAAGTATGAAGAACAACCAACCAATAGTTATAGTTATATAGGCATAGCAGCTCATTTTGTGATAGCAAAGAATTGGAAATTCAGATGATGTCCATCAATAGAGGAATGGCTGAGTAAGTGGTGGTAGATGATTGTGATGAAATACTAGTGTGGTGTGAAAATGACAAGCAGGATGCTCTCAGAAAAACCTGGATAAGTTCACATGAACTGATGATGCAAAATAAGTGAGTAAAACTAGGAGAGTAGTGTACACAAAAACAGCAATACGGTATGATAGCTATAAACAATTTAGCTATTCTTAGTCCAATAATCCAAGACAACTTCTAAGGACCTATGATGAAAAATGCTATCCATCTCCAGAGAAAGAGCTGATAGAGTTTGAATACAAATTGAATCATACTTTTAAAAAAACTTTTTTTCTTGTTTTTTGTTTGTTTGTTTGTGTTGTCTTTCACAACATGACTAATATGGACATACGTTTTGCATGGCTGCATATATACAACCTATGTCAAATTGTTTACCCTCTCAATGAGGGGGAAGGAAAAGGAGAGAGGAAGAGAATTTGGTACTTTTAACAAACAAAGGTTAAAATTATTTTTATATGTAATTAGGGGAAAATAAAATATTAAAGAAATAAACCAATTAGAGATAAGTTGTTAGTGATGGGTTTGAATGACTACCTCCAAATGTGGGCCCAACATTTGTAGGCAAGGAAGGGTTAGCTTCTAATTGGCCCTATAATCTCCTTTTGTAAGTATATTTCATATGATAAGACTTGATGGACAGTGTTCTCTCTCTCATGATACTTTAGTGGCAGGCCATGAAGACTAGTTCAAACCCTTACTAATGGTTGTCTGTGACTTCTGGTGGTGAATATGACACAAAATCATTGATATATGTAGTCACACCAATTATATGTCTAGTCCAAAAACCCAGACATAGGTCTTACAGACTTGCCTTTGGCAAGTTTCCCCTACAATCTTCCATTCAACCTGAGGAGGAAATAGCCTCAGACTTTCTCCCTGACCACATAGATCACTTTTCCCAGGTGAAAGACTTCCCATTGTGGTCAAAACTATTTACCTGAAAGAAAATTTTTGGTTCCATGGTTTTTTCTTTCACCCCACATGGGAGCTATCAGTTCATTTCATATATCAGGATTTGACCTATTCAAAAACCTGCAGATAAAGAATCATCTTTTATGGTCTAAGACTGAGTCTGATAGGAAGAGCACCCAGACTAAGCCCTGAGGTCTGAAAAACTAGGTGGGATTGGGAGTATTATTGGGAGACTGAAGTATTACTCCCTAAAGCAAACAAGGAAGGAAACTAATGAGGGTCAGTTTAACATCATAGTCCCACTTCCTGTGGAGGTTGTGGGCAGCTCCACCTTGCTACTGTCAGGCAGAAATTCAACTTATATCAAACCCCTGAGATTAAATTTTCCCTATAAATCTATCCTATTGCTCTCACCATTTTTGCTGAATCCTTTTGGGGAACTCTGCCTCATAGTGTCTTTTTCCTCTCCCTTCCCCCATGGTGTCTCTCCTCTCATCCCCCACCATACCTTTATTTTTTCTCCTTCTTATAGCTAACTATTTTAGGGTACTTACATCTCTTTTAGTATTTAGCCTGCTAGATAAGGTCATACTTCAACCTCATGAGGTATTCCTTTTCTACTTGTTAATTGTAAGTTCCACTAGGGAACTTGTCTTTTCTATCATTAAATGTTATAACATCTTTCCTTGCCAATTATATGTTCTCCCAAATCTATTTCATATTTACCATTCCTGATGTCTATTGAATCTCTTCAATTTGTCTGTAACATACATTCCTAAATAAACCTACTGTTGCCAAAGAGAATGAACATTGTGAATTCTTCACATGACTGAATCCCAACATTTGGTGCCTACTTCAATCTCATCATTTGGTGCTAACCCCAAACATCATTTGGAACAAGAAATTGCTCTCCTAAATCACATCATTTCTACTATTAGGATTACTGGGGTAGCCCCATTGGTTACCACAGAATTTTGTTATAACCACAACCTAATTCATCCACTCAGAAATCTCCCACTATACAAAATGATTTCTAGCCATGATTTTTCCTGTTGTATTCAGTCCACACTCAGTTTAGGATTCAACAGTCTTCTCTATAATGGGTTCACCTGAGTTAGCAATAAATAAACAGAAAGACTACATTGTGTATTGTGCAAAATATGCTTAATTCACATAAGAGTCAGAGCTGCATCTACTATTAGTAAACATAAGAGTAACAGGAAAATTCTATGAGTAAATCTAATTAGGAAACCGTTTTTTTGTTTTTTGTATGTTTGTGTCTTGTCTGCCTCTGTCTGATAAATAAAATAAGCCTTGCACATAAAGAGGTATCACACTACCAAGCATCCTGGGAAGTCACTGAGATCAGCAGCAAATAAAACAATGTGGATGGATCTCATATTCATTGCTCATATCTTTCTTTTTTTTCCTCTTTTTTATTATAGCTTTTTATCTACAAGATATATGCATGGGCAATTTTCCAGCATTGACATTTGCAAAACCTTTTGTTCCAATTTTTCCCCTTCTTCCCCCCACCCCTTCCCCCAGATGGCAGATAGACCACTACATGTAAAATATGTTAAAGTATAAGTTAAATGCAATATATGTATACATGTCCACACAGTTATTTGCTGTACAAAAAGAAATGGACTTTGAAATAGTGGACAATTAGCCTGTGAAGGAAATCAAAAAATGCAGGCGGACAAAAATAGAGGGATTGGGAATTCTATGTAGTGGTTCATAGTCATCTCCCAGAGTTCTTTTGCTGGCTGTAGCTGATTCAGTTCATTACTGCTCCATTGGAACTGTTGTGGTTCATCTCATTGCTGAAGATGGCCAGGTCCATCAGAATTGGTCATCATATAGTATTGTTGTTGAAGTATATAATGATCTCCTGGTCCTGCTCATTTCACTCAGCATCAGTTCATGTAAGTCCCTCCAGGCCTTTCTGAAATCATTCTGCTGGTCATTTCTTACCGAAAAATAATATTCCATAATATTCATATACCACAATTTATTCAGCCATTCTCCAATTGATGGGCATCTACTCAGTTTCCAGTTTCTGACCACTACAAAGAGACCTGCCACAAATATTTGTGCACATACAGATTCTTTTCCCTAAGGCAAATCAAGAAATTACAAACTGCTGTGCCTTTAGTAGAGAGACAATTGAAGAAGATGTTTGAATAACTAAAATCTCCCCATTTTGTGCCATGTTTATGATCTATAAACTCATAAATATAATCTTTCTATTTATGTGATTTGTAATATTCTCCAATGATATAAGCACTTCGGTTTCTTCTTTTTATTAACTTCCACTCAAATACTCTTGTCATACTTCCCAATATTTCCTTATTCTTGTTTACATTTTAATATATAATGACATCCATGGTATAATGTATATCAATCCAGAATCTTGGTCTAATCATGGCTTTCATTCCATCAAATCTCAGTGAAAAGTATGAAGTCACATTTGTCTTCATACATTAGGACTTCTAGGTTTTCTTTTTTGTTTTCTAAACTTGGAAATTTGTATATAGACATATGAGGTCATAAGTTTTACTACTTCTTCTTTTCTCCTGCTACTCTCTATATTCTCTAACTTGGGAAAATATATAAACAGTCTGTTCTCTTCATCATCTTTCTTAGATTTTGATTAAATTGACCAAGAAATATAATCATACTAGCATTTGAGGTGCATTGTACTTCTGGCAAGGAACCTATCATCACTATATATTGTTCAGAATTTCAAATCCCATTCCCAAGCACCAAATATTCACTTCCTAAATTTATTATGTTCTTTTGTATCCTTTGTCTGGACAATAGTGAGAAAAACATAACCTATGCAAGAAGTTTCATAAAGCATAAGACAGAAAAAGGGAGAGACAGAGACAGTGAGAGAGAGAAGAAGAAAGAGAAAAAAAAGAAGTGGGCTGGTTCTAATCAGTTATTAGATTTTTATTAGATTCTCAGAAATTAGCAATTGCTACAAATTGCATCCTTTTCATTTCTAAAGCTATGATCTTATCATTTTTGCTTTGAATTTATTGTCATTTATTGTTGGTAAAGAAGTGCTCTATACTTAATTAGGCTGGTTGTAATTAACATAATTAACAATAAACATAATCTGTTGGGAATATACTCATAGCTTTTCTAGAATTGTGTTTCTATGGTATAGCTTTCAAGAATCTAGATTCATGTCCATCCCTCTAGGCAAACAAATCATAGAAGTACTTGAAAAGAAATGACAATAAAAATAATGATAATAGTTTTGTTAATGATCACTTTATATGAAGACTTTAGCAGACATCTATTTCCTGGTTTAAATAAAAAGCTATAATTAAAAAAAAAAAAACAAAAGATAAGATAGATAATCTAAGAAATCCTTACTTTGATTAAATTTGTAAAACCTTAATTAGCACAGTAATAGTAAGTGCTTAAGAAGTGTTTGTTGCCTCACTTTGCCTAATTATTAGGAAGTTTTTTTCCCCTGGCATCAAACCCAAGTTTGTTTCTTTGCTACTTCCAAACCATTGTTCCTTGTTCTGCCTACTAGGATCAGACTAGACAAGTTTAATCTGTTTTCAACCTAAGAGCTTTTCATATGATTAAAGACAGATATTATGTCTTCCCTAAATTTTATCTTGTCCAGGTTAAGCATGCCCAATTCCAGTTCTTCCAACTAATTCTCCTGAGACTTGAAATAAAAATTCTATTTTGATTGCCCTCATGTTGACCTTGTCTTAACTGTGATATTACTACAGATAAAATCTGACAAGGAGAGAGTACAGCAGGACTATAAGTCTATATCCTGGAAGATATACTTCTCTTAATATAATGACTAATCCAAGTTATATTAGCTTTTTTGGTTGCCACATTACAATGTAGATTTTTTTGTTGACCTTACAGTCTCACCAAAACACTTAGCTCCTTTTCAAAATAACTGCTGCCAAACTATGCCTTCCTCTGTTTGGGGAACTTGTAAAGTTTTACCCAAGAATAAGACTACATTTGTCTTATTAAATTCACCTTAATAATGTAATTTGCCTCGAAACTAGGCATTGACCCACACTTAACACCATACACCAAGATAAGATTAAAATGGGTCCATGACCTAGGCATAAAGAATGAGATTGTAAATAAATTAGAAGAACATAGGATAGTTTACCTCTCAGACCTGTGGAGGAGGAAGAAATTTATGACCAAAGAAGAACTAGAGATCATTATTGATCACAAAATAGAAAATTTTGATTACATCAAATTAAAAAGCCTTTGTACAAACAAAAATAATGCAGACAAGATTAGAAGGGAAGCAATAAACTGGGAAAATATTTTTACAGTTAAAGATTCTGCTAAAGGCCTCATTTCTAAAATATAAGGAGAATTGACTCTAATTTATAAGAAATCAAGCCATTCTCCAGTTGATAAATGGTCAAAGGATATGAACAGGCAATTTTCAGATGATGAAATTGACATTATTTCCACTCACAAGAAAGAGTGTTCCAAATCACTATTGAGCAGAGAAATGCAAATTAAGACAACTCTGAGTTACCATTACACATCTTTCAAATTGGCTAGAATGACAGGAAAAGATAATGACAAATGTTGGAGGGGATGTGGGAAAAACTAGGACACTGATGCATTGTTGGTGGAACTGTGAATACATCCAGCCATTCTGGAGAGCAATCTGGAATTATGCCCAAAAAATTATCAAATTGTGCATACCCTTTGATCCAGCAGTGTTTCTATTGGGCTTATATCCCAAAGAAATACTAAAGAAGGGAAAGGGACCTGTATGTGCCAAAATGTTTGTAGCAGCCCTGTTTGTAGTGGCTAGAAACTGGAAATTGAATGGATGCCCATCAATTGGAGAATGGCTGGGTAAATTGTGGTATATGAATGTTATGGAATATTATTGTTCTGTAAGAAATGACCAGCAGGATGAATACAGAGAGGACTGGCGAGACTTACATGAACTGATGCTAAGTGAAATGAGCAGAACCAGGAGATTATTATACACTTCGACAACGATATTGTATGAGGACATATTTTGATGGAAGTGGATTTCTTTGACAAAGAGACCTAACTGAGTTTCAATTGATAAATGGTCAAAGGATATGAACAGACAATTTTCAAAGGATGAAATTGAAACTATTACCACTCATATGAAAGAGTGTTCCAAATCATTATTGATCACAAAATAGAAAATTTTGATTACATCAAATTAAAATGCCTTTGTACAAACAAAACTAATGCAAACAAGATTAGAAGGGAAGCAACAAACTGGGAAAACATCTTCACAGTTAAAGGTTCTGATAAAGGACTCATTTCTAAAATATATAGAGAACTGACTCAAATTTATAAGAAATCAAGCCATTCTCCAATTGATAAATGGTCAAAGGATATGAACAGACAATTTTCAAAGGATGAAATTGAAACTATTACCACTCATATGAAAGAGTGTTCCAAATCATTACTGATCACAAAATAGAAAATTTTGATTACATCAAATTAAAAAGCCTTTGTACAAACAAAATTAATGCAAACAAGATTAGAAGGGAAGCAACAAACTGGGAAAACATCTTCACAGTTAAAGGTTCTGATAAAGGACTCATTTCTAAAATATATAGAGAACTGACTCAAATTTATAAGAAATCAAGCCATTCTCCAATTGATAAATGGTCAAAGGATATGAACAGACAATTTTCAAAGGATGAAATTGAAACTATTACCACTCATATGAAAGAGTGTTCCAAATCATTATTGATCACAAAATAGAAAATTTTGATTACATCAAATTAAAAAGCCTTTGTACAAACAAAATTAATGCAAACAAGATTAGAAGGGAAGCAACAAACTGGGAAAACATCTTCACAGTTAAAGGTTCTGATAAAGGCCTCATTTCCAAAATATATAGAGAACTGACTCAAATTTATAAGAAATCAAGCCATTCTCCAATTGATAAATGGTCAAAGGATATGAACAGACAATTTTCAAAGGATGAAATTGAAACTATTACCACTCATATGAAAGAGTGTTCCAAATCATTATTGATCACAAAATAGAAAATTTTGATTACATCAAATTAAAATGCCTTTGTACAAACAAAACTAATGCAAACAAGATTAGAAGGGAAGCAACAAACTGGGAAAACATCTTCACAGTTAAAGGTTCTGATAAAGGACTCATTTCTAAAATATATAGAGAACTGACTCAAATTTATAAGAAATCAAGCCATTCTCCAATTGATAAATGACGGACAAAAGCAGCTACACCCAAAGAAAGAACACTGGGTAAGGAGTAAGGCTTTGTTCTGGTTGTGCCAGGAGGTTCACCCACTCTATCACACTGACTCCTTGATGAAGGACTGCTGTGGGTGCCTCTTGTGTGGCAAAAACTGATATTTCCAAGGGTTTCTGAGTGACTCTTTCAACCACATTGGATTAAGCCAGTTCAACTTTTCTCAAAGCCTCTTGAGCTTTTTTTGTAAGCTGGCATGGTGAATTTAAAGCACTGTCTCCCCTTAAAATGTCATAGAATGGTTGTAACTGATAGGTAGTCAAGCCTAACACTGGTTGCATCCATTGGATATCTCCTATCAATTTCTGAAAATCATTTAAGGTGGTTAGCTTCTCTGTACTTAAGGACAGTTTTTGTACTGTAAGCACCTTAGGGTATACTTCATATCCTAAGTATTGAAAAGGAGCATGTCTTTGAATTTTCTCTTCAGCTATGTACAATTTGTAGTATCTTAGTGTTTCTATGGTCTTTTGTAGACATGCTTCTAGCATTTGTTCTTCAGGTGCACATCCCCATATATCATCTATATAATGTAATAGCATAACTTTTGGAAAAGCTTTTCTTACTGGAGCAAGAGCAGCAGCAACATACATTTGACACAGAGTGGGGCTGTCCATTCATATCTTTTATAAGGCCCAGCTAAGTTAACCCTGGACACTAAAAAGGCAAATCTTTTCATATCCTCCTTATCCAGAGGGATAAAGTAGAAACAATCCTTACTATCTATAACCCAAAGAGGCTATTCTCTAGGCAATTGAGTAGGAGATGGAAGTCCAGGCTGAAGAGCTCCCATAGTTTCCATCTGTTCATTTACCTTTCTTAAATCAGTCAACATCCTCCATTTTTCCAGATTTCTTTTTTTACAACAAACACTGGGGAATTCCAAGGACTTAGAGAAGGTTGTAAGTGTCCTTGGTCAAGTTGTTCCTGTATTATATCTAATAAGACCTGAATTTTATCACGACCTAAGGGCCACTGTTCTATCCATACCGGTGTATCAGTTTTCCATTGGATAGGAATAGGTGAAAGTATTGGCAGGCCTTCAACAGCAGCCCTGCTTAAAAAACCAAAGTACTCATTTTTAACCCTAATTGCTGTAAAACATCTCTTCCCCACAGATTGATGGGGATTTTTTCAACTGTAAAAGGAGTAAAAACTCCTGCTTTGCCTTCAAAAGTCCATCTCATAGGAGCAGCACTAACTTCAGCTGCTATTGATCCTCCTACGCCAGACATGTAGGTGTCTGCTTTAATCTTTGGCCAGTGACTGGGCCAATTGGCACCTCTAATAACTGTACGATCTGCACCTGTCTCTACCAATCCTTCCAATGGTAGGCCATTTATATAGATCATGAGCATAGGTCGGTCAGCTGTTACAGCTGCTGTCCAGTATATTCCTGGATTTTGTGGTCTGGAGTCAGAATCTGGGTGACTATCACCAGGTTGCTTATTAGGATTCTGTATGAATAAACCTGATGCTACTACTTCTTCTTTTCTCCTGCTACTCTCTATATTATCTAACTTGGGAAAATATATAAACAGTCTGTTCTCTCCATCATCTTTCTTAGATTTTGATTAAATTGACCAAGAAATATAATCATACTAGCATTTGAGGTGCATTGTACTTCTGGCAAGGAACCTATCATCACTATATATTGTTCAGAATTTCAAATCCCATTCCCAAGCACCAAATATTCACTTCCTAAATTTATTATGTTCTTTTGTATCTTTGTCTGGACAATAGTGAGAAAAACATAACCTATGCAAGAAGTTTCATAAAGCATAAGACAGAAAAAGGGAGAGACAGAGACAGTGAGAGAGAGAAGAAGAGAAAAAAAAAGAAGTGGGCTGGTTCTAATCAGTTATTAGATTTTTATTAGATTCTCAGAAATTAGCAATTGCTACAAATTGCATCCTTTTCATTTCTAAAGCTATGATCTTATAATTTTTGCTTTGAATTTATTGTCATTTATTGTTGGTAAAGAAGTGCTCTATACTTAATTAGGCTGGTTGTAATTAACATAATTAACAATAAACATAATCTGTTGGGAATATACTCATAGCTTTTCTAGAATTGTGTTTCTATGGTATAGCTTTCAAGAATCTAGATTCATGTCCATCCCTCTAGGCAAACAAATCATAGAAGTACTTGAAAAGAGATGACAATAAAAATAATGATAATAGTTTTGTTAATGATCACTTTATATGAAGACTTTAGCAGACATCTATTTCCTGGTTTAAATAAAAAGCTATGACCTAAACTATGACCTAATTCATACCTCAGAGATAGATACAATCTACCTTATTCCTTATACCACTCCAACTTAAATATATTAAATGTCTTGCAAATGTTTAGTAAATGAATGAATGAATCCCCTTAATCATTTTTAAGTAAAGGAACATATTCTACACATATGTTTCATTTTGCCTTTATGCATCAGTTTGGAATTTTCAAGGACTTCTATGAAATATGCCAGTGGGTGTGTGACTTAACTGAAATATTTATATGGTTATTTCATTTCTTTGAGCAGAGGGCAGATGAACTCTTGTTCAGGGTGTTGTAAGTAGTGTATTTTTAAAAATATGTCATATTAGTAAACCTGTGAGGTCCCTTACAATGCTTAGATTCTTTTTTTCCCCTTCTCAAAAGTATTTTATTTTTCTAAATATATGTAAAGGGATCCATAGGCTGGAGAGGAACAGATTTCACTTCTCCAGAGGGTATCTCAGTTGTTCCAGCTGCATACAGCTCTATTCTCCGCAATTGTAATTCCTTTCTGCCAACAGGTTGCTTCCTGGCTGGTTGACTGTGTAATCTCCTTCTCCCATCATATGGCTTTCTGGCTGACTGACCATGTCTGGGTACTGGACTTCTAGGCACTCTCTGGGTGACCATTGGCTGCCATCATGCCCCAAGTTTTTTTTGCCTTGGGCCCCTCATCCCGTTTCCCTGAATCAATCTACATTCTGAGGCCCAATGGAAGCCTCTTTTGCATTTTGGACATGGGGTATTGGGTCTTGTTCTCCTGCCCTGTTTTCCCATTCTATCTCTATACCAACATTGAGCTTTCAGATGCCCTACTTTTCCACATTGAAAGCATCTACGAGTCTCTCTGGAAGTCCCTTTCCAGGAGGGACTCTGTCTTCCCATGTTTGGATTTTGGGAAGTCTGCTTTGTAGCCTGGCTATAAAAGGCATTTGTGCCCACTGTGGCACAGCGCCTTATGATCTCCTCTAAAGGAGCATCCTTGTGCAGTCCTAGTATAATTCTTCTGCGAACCTCATTAGCATTTTCCTTAGCAAGTTGCCTGATCAAAATGTCTGTTACTGCATTTTCTCCATTTGTTCTTGTGATAGCTGTCTGCAAAGTCCCACAGAGTCAGCAAAGGCTTCATTTGGCCCTTGTGTTATTTTGGTGAAGGTCCCACCCTTGTCATCTTGATTGTAGAGAGAAGCCCACGCTTTGATAGCATTAGCAGCAATTTGTTCATATACTGCTATAGAATAATTAATCTGTACTGCGACATCTGCATAAGGACCTACACCTGTTAGTAGGTCACAGGTGATTGTAGCATGAACTCCACTTTGACTATTTTGTTGGGCTTGTATCCTACAGAGCTCACTATATTCAGAAAGCCACAAGTAGTTTTGTCCAGGTTCTAGGCATATCCTTGCTATGGATTTCCAGTCATTAGGGATCAAGATTTCTTTTTTTTTTTTTTAGGGATCAAGATTTCAAAAGCCAAATTCTGTAATAACATCTTAACATAAGCTGATGTAGCCCCATAATGAGTGCAAGCTTTTTTCAGGCCTTTGAGGATTTCTACATGAAAAGGAGCATATCTTCTACTTTCTTGACCTGAAGAATTAAACTGTTGAATTACAGGAAAAATGTGATGTTGGAATTCTGATATATTTCTCCCTTCTTCTTTGGCCTTAATTAGTCCCTTTTGCAATCTAGTCATAGGAAGGGTTGGATGGTGCGGGGGGAGAGGGGGGAGTGCTGGTGCTGTCATTGCCTCCCCCACCCCCCCACTATCCCTCCTCCCTCCATCCCGGAGGGTGGAGTTGATGGAGGGGAGTCAATTACCTGCTCCTTAGGTGGGGCTGAAGCTGCCTCGGATTCACCACACCCTTGAGCCTCACTTAAGTCTCCATGGCCTGTGTGGATATGGCCATTAATCTGTTCTTTGTCTTCCTCCTTTATCTCAGGCTTCCCCATTTGACTATTCCTAGAGCTTTTTCCTTTTCTTCTAGAACTTAGACGATTTCTTGAGGCCAACTGTATTATATTGTATAAATAGGCTGCCTTGATGGAAATTGAATGAGGACCGTTTTTATTGTAATATGCAGAGAGCTGTTGAACAATCAATGCCCAGTTATCTGGAGAGATTTGCTCTTCCTCTAAAAACCAATTGTGCGTTTTAATGTACCAAGAAATCTAGCTGCCTGTTCCCAAGTTATAAGTAGCCCTAGATCTTCTATCAGCTTAAGCAGGCTTTCTATAGCACCACTCCTGGGTGGGGCTGGGGGTGGGGAGGTTGGGGTGGGAGATGGAGAATCTTTAGCTAGGATCTGTCCCATTTCAGCCAAAAAAGGTTACTAGTTTAGTCTGTTATACTCACCTAAGTTCCCTAAGTGCAGTGAAAGTAGGGTCCTTGGCTCCCATGCTTGGGCACCAAATTTGATGACCGCGTATTTAAAATCAGCCCAAGAATTCAGGTTAAGGGAAAAATCTTCAATCTTTATTGAAGTGAAGAAGTGAAAAAGGATTGTGATAGCAATATGGGCAGCTGTGACAGGAAGCCAGCTACAGAGAGGGATTGGAGATGAAGGGCCGGCGCAATGGCAATGCGAGCAGCTGTGTCAAGATGCCAGCCAGAAGTCTCTCCTTCCGCTTCCCTTTCCACACCCCTGCCTCCACCCACCAAAATCGTCATTTCCTATACAACACATCAGGACTTGCACAAAGAGTGGGCGGGGGCCATTCTTTCTCCAAGCATATACATTAATGGAGTATGGTCCAATTACTATTTAGCCTCACGTGCTTGGGACCTCAGTGCATCAACTCAAGCCTCAGCTGAACGAGATAAAGTGAGACCTTTCAAGACAGTTGTGAAAATGGAGTAAGGCTTCATCTCTTTCAAAGTTTGAGTAGGCCTAAAGGACTTTAAGCATTAAGTCAAGGGCATACTTAAAGTGTCTCCTCCCTGCTATCTTCTTAAGGACAAAAGCTCCTTCCTGCTATCTTCTTAAGGACAAAAGCTCCTTCCTGCTATCTTCTTAAAGACATACTTAAAGTCTCCTCCCTGCTATCTTCTTAAGGACAAAAGCCCCTCCCTGCTATCTTCTTAAGGACAAAAGCCCCTCCCTGCTATCTTCTTAAGGACAAAAGCCCCTCCCTGCTATCTTCTTAAGGACAAAAGCCCCTTCCTGCTATCTTCTTAAGGACAAAAGCCCCTCCCTGCTATCTTCTTAAGGACAAAAGCCCCTCCCTGCTATCTTCTTAAGGACAAAAGCTCCTTCCTGCTATCTTCTTAAGGACAAAAGCCCCTTCCTGCTATCTTCTTAAGGACAAAAGCTCCTTCCTGCTATCTTCTTAAGGACAAAAGCTCCTTCCTGCTATCTTCTTAAAGACATACTTAAAGTCTCCTCCCTGTCATCCTCCTAAAGGCATACTTAAGCCCCCTTTCCTGTTATCCTCCCTATTTCAGCCAAATATGGGCAACTATGTACTTGTTGATCAAGTTCCATTTCTTGGATAGTTCCCGCGTTTAGAATGTAAGATCCTCAGCCTATACAGATGAGGGTCAGTGGTGGGAGGGGGAATTTGCGTTAGGGATAAAAGCACCGACCCTACCCCCTATGGTGCCTCCTCCCTTCGATTGTCTGCTGGATGGGTGGCATGCCTGTTCTGCAGGATGTATAATAAACTTTGCTTTGCTTCTACAGATCTATCCAGTTGTTTTATTAATGGTTTCTGACCCACACAGACT
This sequence comes from Antechinus flavipes, assembly GCF_016432865.1. Taxonomy (NCBI): domain Eukaryota; kingdom Metazoa; phylum Chordata; class Mammalia; order Dasyuromorphia; family Dasyuridae; genus Antechinus; species Antechinus flavipes. Next base: position 142,916,881 of record NC_067399.1, read on the forward strand.
TGGGGGCTTGTTCGGGGATTACACTACTTGCGGTGAGTAGGTGAACCCTTGGGGTAATGGTGGGATGGCGCCCTGCCCTGAGGTAGGCAGCCCGCCAGCATCCAGGGCTTCTCCTTACTCCCCAAGGAAAGTGGGCCCAAAGTGGAGAAACTCAGAGCAAAGCAAAGGGAGAAACTCCGCGGTAAAAATCCCGACCGGTTGGTGGAGGACAGATATCAGTCAAGCAATTTGTTGTACAACAACCCAGAAAGGTAAGCCCCCTGTGAGGCCTGGAGTCTTAAACTCCGGAGGGGTCTCTGGACAGGAGCCTGTGAGACCTGGAGTCTTAAACTCTGGGTCTCTGGACAGGATCAGTTAAGCCCCCTATGAGGCCTGGAGTCTTAAACTCCGGAGGGGTCTCTGGACAGGAGCCTGTGAGACCTGGAGTCTTAAACTCTGCCTCTCTGGACAGGATCAGTTAAGCCCCCTATGAGGCCTGGAGTCTTAAACTCTGCCTCTCTGGACAGGAGCCTGTGAGACCTGGAGTCTTAAACTCTGGGTCTCTGGACAGGAGCCTGTGAGACCTGGAGTCTTAAACTCTGGGTCTCTGGACAGGATCAGTTAAGCCCCCTATGAGGCCTGGAGTCTTAAACTCCGGAGGGGTCTCTGGACAGGAAAGGCTTGGCTAGGCCTTCTAGGGTGACTGGAGTCAATTGGCGAAAATTGGTGTGTTTGGGTGTTTTGGAATTTAGATTCCATCCGAATTCAATGGGTGTGGCCCAGTCCCAGCCAGCCCTCGCAAAGAGAAATGAGAAAAATGATCAGAAAATACCGGTAGATAGTCCCTTGGGAGATAAATTAAGTAATTGGAACGAACTGCCAAAATATAAAGGAAAAAGCAAGAAAAAGAGATAAGGTATTGTTATGTCTTCCTGCTATCTTCTTAAGGACAAAAGCTCCTTCCTGCTATCTTCTTAAGGACAAAAGCTCCTTCCTGCTATCTTCTTAAGGACAAAAGCTCCTTCCTGCTATCTTCTTAAGGACAAAAGCTCCTTCCTGCTATCTTCTTAAGGACAAAAGCTCCTTCCTGCTATCTTCTTAAGGACAAAAGCTCCTTCCTGCTATCTTCTTAAGGACAAAAGCCCCTTCCTGCTATCTTCTTAAAGACATACTTAAAGTCTCCTCCCTGCTATCTTCTTAAGGACAAAAGCTCCTTCCTGCTATCTTCTTAAGGACAAAAGCTCCTTCCTGCTATCTTCTTAAGGACAAAAGCTCCTTCCTGCTATCTTCTTAAGGACAAAAGCTCCTTCCTGCTATCTTCTTAAAGACATACTTAAAGTCTCCTCCCTGCTATCTTCTTAAGGACAAAAGCCCCTTCCTGCTATCTTCTTAAGGACAAAAGCCCCTCCCTGCTATCTTCTTAAGGACAAAAGCTCCTTCCTGCTATCTTCTTAAGGACAAAAGCTCCTTCCTGCTATCTTCTTAAGGACAAAAGCCCCTTCCTGCTATCTTCTTAAGGACAAAAGCCCCTCCCTGCTATCTTCTTAAGGACAAAAGCCCCTCCCTGCTATCTTCTTAAGGACAAAAGCCCCTCCCTGCTATCTTCTTAAGGACAAAAGCTCCTTCCTGCTATCTTCTTAAGGACAAAAGCCCCTCCCTGCTATCTTCTTAAGGACAAAAGCCCCTCCCTGCTATCTTCTTAAGGACAAAAGCCCCTCCCTGCTATCTTCTTAAGGACAAAAGCCCCTCCCTGCTATCTTCTTAAGGACAAAAGCCCCTCCCTGCTATCTTCTTAAGGACAAAAGCCCCTCCCTGCTATCTTCTTAAGGACAAAAGCCCCTTCCTGCTATCTTCTTAAGGACAAAAGCCCCTCCCTGCTATCTTCTTAAGGACAAAAGCTCCTTCCTGCTATCTTCTTAAGGACAAAAGCTCCTTCCTGCTATCTTCTTAAGGACAAAAGCTCCTTCCTGCTATCTTCTTAAAGACATACTTAAAGTCTCCTCCCTGTCATCCTCCTAAAGGCATACTTAAGCCCCCTTTCCTGTTATCCTCCCTATTTCAGCCAAATATGGGCAACTATGTACTTGTTGATCAAGTTCCATTTCTTGGATAGTTCCCGCGTTTAGAATGTAAGATCCTCAGCCTATACAGATGAGGGTCAGTGGTGGGAGGGGGAATTTGCGTTAGGGATAAAAGCACCGACCCTACCCCCTATGGTGCCTCCTCCCTTCGATTGTCTGCTGGATGGGTGGCATGCCTGTTCTGCAGGATGTATAATAAACTTTGCTTTGCTTCTACAGATCTATCCAGTTGTTTTATTAATGGTTTCTGACCCACACAGACTTGGGGGCTTGTTCGGGGATTACACTACTTGCGGTGAGTAGGTGAACCCTTGGGGTAATGGTGGGATGGCGCCCTGCCCTGAGGTAGGCAGCCCGCCAGCATCCAGGGCTTCTCCTTACTCCCCAAGGAAAGTGGGCCCAAAGTGGAGAAACTCAGAGCAAAGCAAAGGGAGAAACTCCGCGGTAAAAATCCCGACCGGTTGGTGGAGGACAGATATCAGTCAAGCAATTTGTTGTACAACAACCCAGAAAGGTAAGCCCCCTGTGAGGCCTGGAGTCTTAAACTCTGGGTCTCTGGACAGGAGCCTGTGAGACCTGGAGTCTTAAACTCTGCGTCTCTGGACAGGATCAGTGAAGTCCCCTGTGAGGCCTGGAGTCTTAAACTCCGGAGGGGTCTCTGGACAGGAGCCTGTGAGACCTGGAGTCTTAAACTCCGGAGGGGTCTCTGGACAGGATCAGTTAAGCCCCCTATGAGGCCTGGAGTCTTAAACTCCGGAGGGGTCTCTGGACAGGAGCCTGTGAGACCTGGAGTCTTAAACTCTGGGTCTCTGGACAGGAGCCTGTGAGACCTGGAGTCTTAAACTCTGCCTCTCTGGACAGGAGCCTGTGAGACCTGGAGTCTTAAACTCCGGAGGGGTCTCTGGACAGGAGCCTGTGAGACCTGGAGTCTTAAACTCTGCCTCTCTGGACAGGAAAGGCTTGGCTAGGCCTTCTAGGGTGACTGGAGTCAATTGGCGAAAATTGGTGTGTTTGGGTGTTTTGGAATTTAGATTCCATCCGAATTCAATGGGTGTGGCCCAGTCCCAGCCAGCCCTCGCAAAGAGAAATGAGAAAAATGATCAGAAAATACCGGTAGATAGTCCCTTGGGAGATAAATTAAGTAATTGGAACGAACTGCCAAAATATAAAGGAAAAAGCAAGAAAAAGAGATAAGGTATTGTTATGTCTGTGGTGACAAAGATATTGGTGAAGGCAATTATTGAATACTGGGGTGCCAAAGCCTGAATTTGTACCTGAAAGAGAAGGAAAGGATTGAATTCCATCAGCTCCTCCAAGGGCCCTTGGGGCCGGGAGGAGAACTTAGGTCTATTTTGAATTCTCTCTCCTCACTAGAGGAGAGGGGACTAATTAGGGGTGCAGCTATGAAGGAGTGGGTCAGGAGAAACCCTCCAGCTGCAGGAGTACTTTCAGCTGACCAGAAGTACCGTTAGCAGATCCCAATTGGGATCATAATCACCCTACACATGAGGGAAGTATGTGGGATGGAGAGAGTGAAGACGGTGGCTTCTTTCCTTTCCCTCCCAAGTGTCCTGACTGCAGCAGGGCCTCGTGGGACTAAGGGAAAGAAACTGCTATTTGGTGAAATTCATTATTTTAAATATGATGGCGAAAGTGGTTTTATATTAGAATTTAAAGCCGTGTTTGGGATTTTAAGTTAAAGTATAGGTTATTAAAACAAAATGCTGGTAGTTTACCTTAGGGGAAGTTGGGGTTGTATCTCCCTACTTAGATGGTGTGTGTTCTAGAGGTATTGGGTAATTTGTAGGTGAGTTATGCCTTAAAATTTGTCATCTCTATTGGGCAATTGTAAGTTTTATGAAATTTGGTTCAGTTATTTGAGAATCTTGAAGTTTAAGTTTTAAAGACAAGGGACAAGAAAGATTGATTTGCAAAAGCAATCAATAATTTAAATGGAGCATCTAGTATTGGTTTGGGAGTGTTTAACTTATGTCGGAGAAGGTTTAAGCAAATAAGCTTTGGAAGGAGAGAGATGGGACAGGAAGAGACGGTGGGAGAGAAAAAGAGAGGAAAATAGCTCTCCAGAAATGGAGAAGAAAAAGGCAAATTCCCTAGTGAATCTGCCATTTGCCATGGGAAAAGGAGATATATCCCATGAGGTTGGGGCCTGTCTTGAGATGGCAGATTGGATCCTGGGGAAATGGCACCCTAAAAAAAGTTAACTGTGATAAGTTAGGGTTGGGAAGCATGGTGGAGTGGGGGAAGGATGGCCACATGGAGAGGGCATACTTAAAGTGTCTCCTCCCTGCTATCTTCTTAAAGACATACTTAAAGTCTCCTCCCTGCTATCTTCTTAAAGACATACTTAAAGTCTCCTCCCTGCTATCTTCTTAAAGACATACTTAAAGTCTCCTCCCTGCTATCTTCTTAAGGACAAAAGCTCCTTCCTGCTATCTTCTTAAAGACATACTTAAAGTCTCCTCCCTGCTATCTTCTTAAAGACATACTTAAAGTCTCCTCCCTGCTATCTTCTTAAAGACATACTTAAAGTCTCCTCCCTGCTATCTTCTTAAAGACATACTTAAAGTCTCCTCCCTGCTATCTTCTTAAAGACATACTTAAAGTCTCCTCCCTGCTATCTTCTTAAAGACATACTTAAAGTCTCCTCCCTGCTATCTTCTTAAAGACATACTTAAAGTCTCCTCCCTGTCATCCTCCTAAAGGCATACTTAAGCCCCCTTTCCTGTTATCCTCCCTATTTCAGCCAAATATGGGCAACTATGTACTTGTTGATCAAGTTCCATTTCTTGGATAGTTCCCGCGTTTAGAATGTAAGATCCTCAGCCTATACAGATGAGGGTCAGTGGTGGGAGGGGGAATTTGCGTTAGGGATAAAAGCACCGACCCTACCCCCTATGGTGCCTCCTCCCTTCGATTGTCTGCTGGATGGGTGGCATGCCTGTTCTGCAGGATGTATAATAAACTTTGCTTTGCTTCTACAGATCTATCCAGTTGTTTTATTAATGGTTTCTGACCCACACAGACTTGGGGGCTTGTTCGGGGATTACACTACTTGCGGTGAGTAGGTGAACCCTTGGGGTAATGGTGGGATGGCGCCCTGCCCTGATGTAGGCAGCCCGCCAGCATCCAGGGCTTCTCCTTACTCCCCAAGGAAAGTGGGCCCAAAGTGGAGAAACTCAGAGCAAAGCAAAGGGAGAAACTCCGCGGTAAAAATCCCGACCGGTTGGTGGAGGACAGATATCAGTCAAGCAATTTGTTGTACAACAACCCAGAAAGGTAAGCCCCCTGTGAGGCCTGGAGTCTTAAACTCTGGGTCTCTGGACAGGAGCCTGTGAGGCCTGGAGTCTTAAACTCTGGGTCTCTGGACAGGAGCCTGTGAGGCCTGGAGTCTTAAACTCTGGGTCTCTGGACAGGAGCCTGTGAGGCCTGGAGTCTTAAACTCTGGGTCTCTGGACAGGAGCCTGTGAGGCCTGGAGTCTTAAACTCTGGGTCTCTGGACAGGAGCCTGTGAGGCCTGGAGTCTTAAACTCTGGGTCTCTGGACAGGAAAGGCTTGGCTAGGCCTTCTAGGGTGACTGGAGTCAATTGGCGAAAATTGGTGTGTTTGGGTGTTTTGGAATTTAGATTCCATCCGAATTCAATGGGTGTGGCCCAGTCCCAGCCAGCCCTCGCAAAGAGAAATGAGAAAAATGATCAGAAAATACCGGTAGATAGTCCCTTGGGAGATAAATTAAGTAATTGGAACGAACTGCCAAAATATAAAGGAAAAAGCAAGAAAAAGAGATAAGGTATTGTTATGTCTGTGGTGACAAAGATATTGGTGAAGGCAATTATTGAATACTGGGGTGCCAAAGCCTGAATTTGTACCTGAAAGAGAAGGAAAGGATTGAATTCCATCAGCTCCTCCAAGGGCCCTTGGGGCCGGGAGGAGAACTTAGGTCTATTTTGAATTCTCTCTCCTCACTAGAGGAGAGGGGACTAAT